>NW_022589729.1:18843079-19023117 GCF_004348235.1 Phoca vitulina | reverse complement strand
TGTAGGCTTTTTTTTTTTTTTTAAGATTTTATTTATTTGACAGAGAGAGACACAGCGAGAGAGGGAACACAAGCAGGGGGTAGTGGGAGAGGGAGAAGCAGGCCTCCCGCTGAGCAGGGATCCCGATGTGGGGCTCGATCCCAGGACCCCGGGATCATGACCTGAGCCGAAAGCAGATGCTTAATGACTGAGCCACCCAGGCGCCCCAACAACTTTCAAGTATATAACACAGTTCTGTTAACTCTAGTTAGGCGATGGTTTCTTAGCTAGGACACTGGAAACAGAAGCAACAAAAGAAAAAAATCTTCTGTATCAGTACTTCATTTCTTTTTTCTTTCTTTCTTTTTGCCTAATAATATTCCACCGTATGGACATGACACATCTTTTTACCTATTCATCAGTTGACAGGGTTTCTTTGGGGGGAGGGTGTGATGAAAATGTTCTAAAATGGATTGTGGTGATGGTTGCACAGCTCTGTTTGGTAAAAGCCACTTTACCAATAGTTTAAATCATACACTTTAAATCATCCACTTAAAATGGATTGTGGTGATGGTTGCACAGCTCTGTTTGGTAAAAGCCACTTTACCAATAGTTTAAATCATACACTTTGAGTTTCACAGCAAACTCAGCAGGGGGCATTTATGTTAAATAGTTAAATAGTTAAATTGTATGGTATGTTAATTATATCTCTAAAGCTTTTGCTTTGTTTTTTGTTGTTTATTAATTTTTAAGATTTATTTATTTCAGAGAGAGAAAGCACACATGTGCACCCATGTGGGTGGAGAGGGGTGGGTTGCAGAGAGAGAGGGAGAGGGAGAATCTTAGGCAGACTCCCCACTGAGCTCAATGCCTGTTGGGGGGCTCAATCCCATGACCCTGAGATCATGACCTGAGCCGAAATCAAGAGTCAGTCACTTAATCAACTGGGCCACCCAGTAACCCCTTTTTCTGTTTGTTTTTTTAAGAGCAAAGCTGTCAGCATCATGTAGATATGGGTTTGTATCCCAGTTCTCCATTTGATTTTGAATAAGTCAACTTTCTGGGTCTTAATTTTTCTTCATCTGCAAAATCAGGATTATTATAATACCTATTTCACAGCACTGCTGAGAGAAGTAAATGAAATATGCATGTAAAAACACTTAGCACCGCTCCAAGCATACAGTAAGCTTTTAATTAATGTTACCTAGGCCACTAAGTTTGGGTGAGTACCAACTTTTTGTGTGACCACAGACCATGCTTACTTCTAGCACCTTAACTTATACAAAAGTATGCTCTGGAAACTTCATGGGCCTGTGCGTACGTTTAAGGAAGTTACAACCGTGTCATTCCATATAGCATTTCGAAACGAGGGAATATACTTCTCAACTGTTGAAACTCAATCCTCAAACAAACAAACAAAAGACAGCCATGGTTTAACTTTGGTTAAAAGTTTCACAGCAAACTCAGCAGGGGGCATTTATGTCAACGTCACACCCTTTGAGAGGAATTCAATGAAGACATCTTGGTAGGTATGTGATTGACTAAAAGAGGGTATAACCAGGGCCAGAACAGCAAGGAAAAGTTCTACCACAGTTTCTTCAGCCTCCACATGTGTTTATTTTTCCATCATTTAAACGTGAACCGTGAAAATTAAGCATTTGTATTTACACGTGCAAGGTATGCTGTGCAAACATAATTGCTTATGAACATATGAGAAGATTGGAAAATAATGTAAAAAAGCATAGAGCAAAAAAGAAATCATTTGGACGAACAACTTTAACAGTTTACATTTCTTCTAATCCTCTTGTCCGACTTAAATGGGGAAAGGCTTACAAGTGTAGATAAGACAACCAACCAAAGGGATCTCAACTGGGGCAAAGAAACATTATATTAAGAAGAAATGCTGCTTTTTGAATACCTGCTATGTACAAAGATTTTTAATATATTATCTACCGCACAAAACCCATGCGGGGGGGGATTATTTTAACTCCCGTGTTATAGATGAGAAAACGGAAGCCCGGAGTGAGTTTCCCAAGATCACAGAGGTAGGAGGTGGTCGCACCAGAACCTGACCCCCATGAGTCTGATACCGTACAGAAGCTTCTTCCCCTTCTACCACAGATCACTGGGGCCTCTCTCATATTTGGCCTGGTTCTCCAGTGAAGACCAATCTTAAAGCCACACCGCCTCCTCTTCTCTGAGCTAGATCGTTTGAAAGGTTTTAACCTTCCCCACAGTGGCCTTCACCTAAGGCAACTCATTTCCAACCTTGGCTGTACCTGTTCCTGTGTCCCTCCACCAGAGAATCTGATGTAATTGGTCTGGGGTACAGCTCGGGCTCAGAGAGCACTTAAAAGGTCCCCAAGTGGGGCACCTGAGTGGCTCAGTCGGTTGAGCGTCCCACGCTTGGTTTCAGCTCAGGTCATGATCTGGGGGTCCCAGGATTGAGCCCCGCCTCGGGCTCTTCACTCGGCACAGAGTCTGCTTGTCCCTCTCCCTCTGCTCCTCCCCAACCCCCACTCTCTCTCTCAAGTTTACAAAAAAAGTAAAGTCCCCAAATGATTCTAATGGGCAGCCAGGTTGAGGACCACTGGATCAGGGGTATCTGTGTGGTACGGATTCTGAGCCTTCAGTCCAAACCTGCATCGTGAAGGACTCCGAGGAGATGCCCCATCTCCACTCGCATGGCCCGATCAGATTTGCCCAGAAGCTGCTGGGCCTTTAAGATAAAGAAGAAAAATACTTCCTTACCAGGCCTAAAGACAGCCCAGCCAAGACTCTTGCACCGTAGGCTCCTGTTAGATAAGAAGACCAAACCCCAGGCTCTCAGCCAGCAATCCCCGGGGTCAGCCGGTTGCTTAGCCAGTTCAGTAGTTGCGTGAACAAAATGCACCCTGGCAGCAGTTTGTGGAATTCGATGCGAGGAAAACCCGCTCTCCTCCCACACCTACCAGGTGACCTGGACAGGAAAGACAGCTGATTAAGCAGCCTACCTCTCTCCTCTGGCTTCTCTCCGACGCTTCAAGAGCAAGGGATGACTTGGCCCCCAAACAGGCTGGGAGGATCGGTGTCATTTTGGGAAACACAGGAGAAAGACATCCAAGGAGAATGACGGGGAGGCGATCAGGAACTGGAGGAGTCAGAAGCCCATGGGATTTTCCCTGGGGTTTCTCTATTGTTTGCAAACCCCACACTGTGAAGACGCTCTGCCCATCTCAGGGATTGTGAAAAAGAAAAGCAGAGTGTGAACATTCTGAATTTTAGCCCTCATATTAACATTAATTGAGAGATAAGATTCACCCTCCCCTTTTCCCTTTTAGGATCCACATGCATATGAACACCTAGTTTAATCTCAAAACCATTTACCCAGAAACCTCAGCTACCCAGGACAAAAACATGGGCTTGACTTCTGCGACAGAGTTTCGGGCCCTCGTTTTGAGCCTCTTGACCTACATTTTCTTTCCAGTCCTTATTAGAATTGTGTTCCCACTAACATTTACTGGATCCTTACTCTCTGTCAGCACCGGCTAGGTACTGGAGACTTATCGGGGATCCAGACACGGCCCTGGTGCTCTGCGTTCACAATCTAGTTGAAAGCTACACATCTGCCCCTTACCAGGTGATGAGTCCGACTAGGCTAAGAGATTTAATAATAATAATAATAGTAAAATCCCAATCAATTATAAGTCCAGTGAGAGGGTTTCTCCATGTTGGTTTGTAACCTCCCCGGGAGCTACTCTGGTGAAATCTGAAACTGCAGCCCCCCACCTCCCCCACCTTCCCCACCCCACCTCCCCACCCCCACCCCATACTCAGAGGGCAGGGAGAGACCAAGGAAGAGGCAGGTCACTCCAAGTTGGTAGGTGACAATTTTAACAAGCAAAGGGAACTTACACAGGAGGCTTGTCTCAGGCAATGGGAAGATGAATGGATCCCCGCAGCCGCCCCCTACATCTGAAATTTAGAGAGAGAGAAGCCTTAACTGGGTTCAGGCAAGCATACTGTCCAGGTGTTCTCAACACCGCTTCACCATCTCAGGGCTACATCCTTGGAGCAGCCTCTGGGAGCGGAAAAGGCAAGGGGAACCCACACTCTGAGGACAGGGGAGGGGGTGAGGAGCCTCTGAGTACCCGGGTCCAGCTCACGCATCAACTGGCAGTCACATCTTCTCGATGACCTTCCACAACATTCCAACCTCCAGAAGATTACAGCCAGAAGATGCAAATGCAGGGAAGAACTGCTGGAAATAGTTGGAAGTCTGCAAGCAGAGGGAAAAAAAGCAAACAAAACCAACAGCTCAGAAAGCACAGCAGTCTGGGGCTTTTAGCGTAGGGCAAGCTGTCTTATAGGCCTCTGTGGGCACCCCTATTTTAATATGGCAGTAAAATATAACTAATAACAGCTATGACTTATTGCTAGATGCCGCACCATGTGGGCTCTGGTATACATGGTTTCAATGAGCCCTCGCAGCAACCCGGCGTGACTCCCAGTTCCCCACTCGGCAGACGGGGGACTGGAGCCCAGCCACGCAGCTTCCCGGCCCCCCGGCTGGCAGGTGCCGGGTCAGAATTGGAGCCCACGTCTATCTCTCTTTCCACCCATCCCCAAAGTGATGCTCATGGTTATGAAGTCAAAAGCACATGAGAGTTGGCAGGGAGGCCCTTGTTTGACTGAGGAGGAAACAGAAGGGAAAGTCATTCCAAATATGCAAAATTATATTTATTAAGATTCTTTGCTTAAGAGGAGGGCAAAGAAGGGTATAACATTAAAACTAATGATGTAATGTATGGGGATTAACATAACAATAAAAAAATTAAAAAAAAAAAAAAAAGAAGGGTATAACATTTCAGGAAGATTTCCACCAAATAGTATCCCCGTAACACTGTCCCAGCCTGGGTTCCCCAGGCACAGAGGCTGAGATAGACACTTGGGGTGTATGACTTGTTAAGAAGCGTGCTTCAGGGGGCGCCTGGGAGGCTCAGTTGGTTGAGCAGCCGACTCTTGCTTTCAGCTCAGGTTGTGATCTCAGGGTTGTGGGATTGAGCCCTGTGTTGGGTTCCAGGCTCAGTGCTGAGTCTGCTTGTCCCTCTCCCTTTGCTCCTCTCCCCACCACTCGCTTTCTCTCTCTCTCTCAAATAAATAAATAAATAAAATCTTAAAAAAAAAGATTCTCTCTCTCGGGGAGCCTGGGTGGTTCAGTCGTTAAGCGTCTGCCTTCAGCTCAGGTCATGATCCCGGGGGTCCTGGGATTGAGCCCCACATCGGGCTCCCTGCTCTGAGGGAAGCCTGCTTCTCCCTCTCCCACTCTCTCTGTTTGCGTTCCCTCTCTCGCAGTGTCTCTCTCTGTCAAATAAATAAAATCTTAAAAAAAAAAGATTCTCTCTCTACCTCTCCCTTTGCCCCTCCCCCCTCTAAAATTAAAAAAGAAGTGTTCTTCAGAAAGACCTGTAAGGCTCTGAAGCGGGATAAAGGGAAAGAGCCACATAGGGCTTTGGTGCCAGGCAAACTGTAGCCCGGCCTGATTCACGGTAGATGGGTGGGCAGGCAGGGTCCTCTGGATCATAAATAAAATGGCAGAGTGTTCTCTCCCCACCTTGATGCCAAGGGGCTGGCCCTTTCATTTTTCCGTATCAGTTCGTCTTTGGCTGTGGGCTGCCCAGGGTGGGTATAAACTGAACAAGAGAAGTAGCCCTAAGCAGCTGAGGACAACTCTCGGAAAGAGGGGTCCTCCATGAGCTTTTAGCAGCCAACGCACACAGTAGGGCTGGGTACACTGGGCCAGGGAGGAAATCTGGGCAGAGCACCAAAACAGCATCCACTGACATACTTGGACAAGGTGTAATCCTCTGTCTGTGTCTTTGCTTTCCCCACCTGATCATGAGCTTCTGTGTCATTATATCTCAGTTCCTAGCACAGGGCTCGGCACATAATAGGCTCTCTGTAAGTATCAGCAGAATGATTCGCAGGAGGAAAATTGCCACTGCTTTCAAAGAGGCAAACTCTAGTTATCTGGAAAAAATTGCCAGCTAAGTGAGGTATCACTGGGCTTAGGGCCACACTGGAGCTCAAGAGAGGACAGGCAGAAAGACTCTTTGAATACGGGGCCCCAAACTTCCATCGGCAGCCGGGTTTGCTGAGAATGCAGATCTATTCATCTAAGCAATATTGTGTCCCCACTTTGGGAGAGCATATCACATCAAAAAGAATATTTTGATGGCTTCTCACAAGCAGGAGACTTATGTGCTGTCACTGAGAATTAATTGTCGAAAGCCTAGCCTAAGGAAATGCCCAATTTTCTCCTTTTTGCTACCAGATTTGGTATAAGCAAGAAGTAGACTGGCAGATGATTAGTGATGTGTTCTCTACACCTCTCCAAATGGCCTACTTTTGCAAGCAACGTCCCACCTTTAAATAAAGCTGCTAGCAAATGCAGAAAGCTGTCTATGTTCTCTTGCCAAGTTGCAGTACTGTGGTTATAAGTGAAATGCAAGAGACCTCTGGAATCCACATGGCCGCTACTACTCTGGTAAAGGGAAATCCCTTGACCCTGGGGTCTCACATACTGGGATGTACTTTCACTTTCCACACTTGTCAAAAATCAAGAGGGATGCAGGATATTGTCTGACCTCTGAATACGGCTGCAGGAACAGACACCAGATACGTTGGGGAAGTGGATTGCTTTCGAAACAAAAATCGAGATGGAAGGCATCAAGTGAGATGGGGCTGTTAAGGGCTATTTCACTAGATCTCCGTTAAAACCAAACAAAATAATGGTAAGCGTTAGTGGAATTTGGGGGGTGAAAGTGACTTTGGGGCTAGAAAATGCATGTGGGTACCTCAGATCTCAGATGGGCTCTGCTAGAACCACCCCAAGGTTGATGCCCGTGTATCCACCAGTTACAGTACCTGAGTGGGCCCTTCCTGTTCTGGCACATTCTGGTTGGGTTCCCATGGGCACAATGTGGAAAGTCAAGGGCTTATCCAGATACAGTTTGTCTGGGGTGGGATGCTGGCAAAGAAAGAAGAAAAGGACAGCAGGTGCTCCAAAGTTGCATTTCCATAGAGGGAGAACACTGGAGGTCTGGAAGCAGAATATAAACTGTAGATGGATTTTGTTTGGCCCACAGTTTTGTTTTGTTTTTTGTTTTTTTACAAATTTTGAATGAGTTGCCAATTTGAAGAATTCAGAGATTTCACCTAAATACCCAGAATTTTCGCTTTTCTAGAAAAATCTACCCACATCACTACGCATGGCACATCTTGGTTGGGCTGGGGAGCCACTGCCCCCTCTGGCATAATGTACGCCCTGCAAGTCACGGGGCTCACGCTTCCCTTTACGCACCTTGCGTGGCCCTTGTGGGTGTGTGAGTTTGAGACCCCTGATACTGTGGGCAAATGCTGTGGATAATTGCTTGGTTTCTTTTTTCTTTTTCTTTTTTTAATTGCAGTAAAATATACACAAAATTTACCATTTTAATCATTTTTCAGTGTACAGTTCTGTGACGAAGCACACTCACACTACTGTGCAACCATCACCACCATCCATCTCCAGAATGCCTTTCATCCTCCAAAACGGAAACTCTGTGCCTGTTCAACTCTCCACGCCCCCTTGGCAACCAGCATTCTACTTTCTGTCTCTAGGAATTGGGCTCTTCTAGGCACCTCTTGGAAGGGAAGTCCTACAGCACGTGTCCTTTTGTGACAGGCTCACTTCACTTAGCACAATGTCTTCAAGACTCCTCATGGCTTAGTTTCTGACTCAGAATTCTGGGGCTCAGTTTATGGATGAAACTGAGGCCCCAGAAAAGCCCTACATTCCTACAAGCAGCACGGGGCCCAGATGGGTTTGGAAACTGGATCCTCTCAGTCCCTGCTCAGAGCACTTTTCCTCCACGTCACTCTTCTTCTTCCTTCTCTTCTTCTCCTCCTTCTCCTCCTTCTACTACTTCTTCAAGATTTTATTTATTTGAGAGCGAGAGAGAAAGAAAGAGAGAGCGCACAAGCAGGGGGAGCAGCAGAGGGAGAGGGAGAAGCAGGCTCTCTGCTAAGCAGGGAGCCCTATGTGGGCTGAAGGCAGATGCTTAACCCACTGAGCCGCCCAGGCGCCCCACGTTGTTCTTCTTAGACCAGATTTCGACTCCCCAGTAGGGCAAGTAGGAAAGATGTGTTCTTCACAGCAGCAGAGTGATCCTTGTTCATACGGGTTGTGAACCTGCCCTCCTGCTGGTTGGCCCCTTGGAGGGGTTGCCCAACATCGGTCTCGTGAAAGGGGAAGGAGGTGCCCTCTAATGAGGACGGTGATGGACGTTAATAACCTATTCCCCTCCTAAAGGCCAAAACATAGTTGCAACCAAAAAAAAAAAGACAAACTCACTCTGTCCCCTCCACATACTTTTAGTGAATCCTTGAACTCCAAAGAGGATTTTAACAATGGCTCTCTAGGAAATTGTAGCTGTCACACCATTCTTATTGCCAGGAAATGAGGAGAGCCACCTTCATTCATGTCTGAGTGTTTCTAGAATAACCTCCTTCTGGCTCTCTGGAGATTGATTCGAGAGGTTACATCCCTCCACCCCCACCCCAACACACAAGAGAACATTCGCAGGAGCAATTATTTAACAGCGAATGTGGTCTTCTAAGGCTGAGAGGGAGCTCGTGGTAACCATGCTGATGAGCATGCATATGTCCTCCCCGCTCCCTGCTGCACCTCCGTGGCACCTGGCCAATCTGCCCCCCTCCTCTGCACTCACCTGCTTTGCCAGAACGCACCAGAAGGATGTGGGGGCAGGCTGCCTACCCAGGCGGGCACGGGAGCCCTGGCTGACAGCGGCACTGACATTCTGTACCCTCTTAACAGGTTCATTCCTTCTTGAGCAAGCTTGTTAAAAATTAGGGGGCTTCACACAAACTAACTGGCTTCTGTCTCATTTTCTGCCACACAGGTTTCTACGGGGAGTCTTCCTCCCAGAGCACATGTTACGGTGGTTAAGCACTTTCTCATTTTAATCTTGAGATAATTTCTTGCTTCAGGAAAGAGTGAAGTTTAATTTTACTCCAAACATCAGCCCCTTCACATTACTCTAATCAACAAGACTTTTCTTGGCTGGGGTGGGGGTGGGGCTTGGGGAGAGAAGGAAAGGGGGGGGGGAAAGGCAAGAAAAGGCAACCTCCCTAACGTCAATAATCTTTTTTCCTTGCATGAAGAATTATCATCAGCTACTATAGATATGAATAATGTGGTCTAGCACTTCTTTATTTATGACTATGGCAATGAAAATAACTTGGTACCTAACCAATTATTTTTAAGAGGTGGTAGCACAGTGTTTCTTTGAATGTTGCAAATCAGAAATAGAACTTTTAAGAATTTCTTCCATCTGCCAGCCTGGATGTTGGCTGGGTAGAGATTTTAACAGCACACATGTGATAGGATGGGCCTCCTCGCCCCCTGTGCAGAACACAAGCTCATGAAACCCAGCGCCCCTCTGTGACATGCAATTAGCTGAATTCGGCTTTGCCAGCCAGCACTCCAGCGCTGAACTGTTTGGCAATCAGGGGAGACAGAGCCCCCTGTCTGGGCGGCAGGTCTTCCCCGGAGGTAAGTAGTGACATTTACAGGAATGAGCGCTCTGCTGCTCTGGGAATGACAGCCTGTTACAGGGGTAAACACTGCATAATGAGGTTGATCGGGAATGCCTTTCGGCAGCAGAGGCTTGCTCATTTTAGGAACTTCTTTTAGGGATGAAAAGGAGGCAAAATCTGGGGTATTGGTTTTGTGGTTTCACATGTCTATTTGGGTTGGAAAAGGCTTAAAAAGGAAGTGGGCTCGTTCTGCATAGAGTGAAGCCGGCACTTGGAGAAGAGATCCAGAGATGATTAAGATACAGTCCCCAACCCAAGCAGCTCCAGGATTTGTAGGGGAAGGCAGACGAGTAGTTAGGACTGGAAAAATACAACATCCTGATGGCTGGGAGTTTGCTCTTGACAAGAGGAGAATAAATCTCTATACAGATTCCCTTTCTACTACTGAGACTAGGGGGAGAGGGAGCCCTGCCTGGGAATTTGATTTGGCCCAAGGTAAGAAAATCTCAGTGTCGTGGCTTCTGCTGGATCCATGTGGAGCTGGAGGTGGGGTGGGGGGCAGGTAGATGACTCTGTTGGGAAGAGCACCCATGTAGGCTCAGGTCTCTCCTGCCCACATTTTAGCTTCCTTGTTATGTCTGAAATTTTAGACAAGCCTGTTACATAGCTCAAGTTGTAGTGCTGTGAAGAATTTGGGCACAGGGCAGTGGTGGAAGCGGCCTTCTGCTCCAGCCCTCTGCTGAGGTCAGCTTGGTGGCGGCCGTTTCCTATGGAGGATGCTGTCTTGGGAGGACAGTCAGTCCCACTCCCCATACGCACTTTCCCCACATGACCAGGGGAAGGTGAGTCTTGAAGAGAGGGTCATGAAATACTTGGTCACATCATCAATATTCAGAAAACAGGGCAAGTGCATTTTTGGGGGTTTTAACGATTTCCTTTCATTCCCCACCCTATTTGCCCTGGGCAACCGTGGCCACTCCTTTTCTCCCTGGGCGGCCCATGGAGGTGCCCCACGGCTGCTCTCCCGATGGATGTCTTCTCTCCTGTTCTGTATGCCCGAGTCTCTTCCTTTTAGACAAATTTTTTCCCAAAGAGGGAACCAGTCCCCAGAGTGCATAGATTCCGGATGGACCTACCCCACTGGTCCTCTGGCCTAACTCTTAGGGTCAGCCTGGCTGAGGCTTGAGCTAGGACCCTTCCTACATAAGCAGCTGATGGTGATGGACCGCAGCAGTACTTTTTAAACCTTAATATGTGTGGGAATCCTGGGATCCTGTGAAAATGCAGGTTCCAGCTTAGTAGGTGAGGGTAGGTCCTGAGATGCTAACGCCGCTGGTCGGGGACTCACACCCTGAGTGGTAAGGCAATAACCAGGTGCCTTGTGCAGTCTCTTTAACTGATTCCAGGATTCTAATTTACAAAAATTTATTGGCAAAAGTGGAAAGCACTGAAGCAGCCTTTCTAGGAGACATTTGGGTTTTTTATTTTTTTTATTTTTTTTTATTTTTTTTTTTTTAAAGATTTTATTTATTTATTTGAGAGAGAGAATGAGAGAGAGCACATGAGAGGGGGGAGGGTCAGAGGGAGAAGCAGGCTCCTTGCTGAGCAGGGAGCCCGATGCGGGACTCGATCCAGGGACTCCAGGATCATGACCTGAGCCGAAGGCAGTCGCTTAACCAACTGAGCCACCCAGGCGCCCGACATTTGGGTTTTTTAATGCTTAATTATATTAAGAACAGAAGTGTCCTTTTTTAAGAACATGTGACCATCACTGTAGGTTGCTTCCTCCTATTCTTATACCCAATCCTCTTCTCCCCTGTCTGCCTCATACAGAGACTGCTAAAGCTCAAATGCTCACTCTCCCAGCCTCCCTTACTGTTCTTCTTCTTTTTTTTTAAGACTTTATTTATTTATTTTGACAGAGAGAAAGGGGGGGAGGGAGGGAGAGAAAGCACAAGCAGGGGGAGCAGCAGAGGGAGAGGGAGAAGCAGGCTCTCTAATGAGCCAGGGAGCCCGATGTGGGGCTTGATCCCAGGACTCTGGGATCATGACCCGAGCTGAAGGCAGACGCTCAACCAAGGCACCCCCCTTCCCTTACTGTTCTTACGGATAGGGATGTGGTTAGCCCTTGTGTTCTGCCTTAAGTGCTAATGCACTGGCCTAAGCTGCAGAACTAATTTCAGCAGTTCAAAGATAGCAGGCCAGGGGCGCCTGGGTGGCTCAGTCGTTAAGCGTCTGCCTTCGGCTCAGGTCATGATCCCAGGGTCCTGGGATCGAGCCCCGCATTGGGCTCCTGCTCAGCGGGAAGCCTGCTTCTCCCTCTCCCTCTCCCACTCCCCCTGCTTGTGTTCCCTCTCTCGCTGTGTCTCTCTCTGTCAAATAAATAAAATCTTTAAAAAAAAAAGATAGCAGGCCAATGTCTTTATGATTCTCTCAGCCTTTCTCATATGCTTTTTACCTCATGGTCACAGAATAGCTGCTGCTGCTCAATAAGATCTAACATCTCTCTCTCTCCCTTTTTAAGTAATCTCTACACCCAGTCGGGGGCTCAAACTCACGATCCTGAGAGTCTGAGCCAGCCAGGTGGTCCCCAACCTCTCTTAATGTCACTGAATAGCTAGTCAGTTTCAGATTTTTTTGATCATAATTTTTTCTACAGTTGATTTAGTTGAATCAGAATGATATGTTTGGTTATTTTTACCAATGTTGTATGTCTTAAGCTCCAAATTTCTTATGAGATTAAAAATAAATTCTTATTTAAGTCCCCTTACCAGAGTGTTATGTTCCTTGCAGTTGAACTGTAATACAGTATTACCATTTTTAAATATTAAAATTTATTCTCTCTCATTAGCAAATTAATACACCCTGCTTACGAAATCTTTAAAAATGTGGAAAAGTAGGAATAAGGAAAAGAAAATTAGAGAATCCCATCATTGAAGTACTGTTAACATTTTTGTGTATTTTCTCCTGGTGGTGTGTGTACAGTTGAGATAACACAGTAATAACAAATCCGTGTCTTTTGTGTACCATTAAAAAAAAAGTAAGTTAGGGCGCCTGGGTGGCTCAGTTGGTTGAGCGACTGCCTTCGGCTCAGGTCATGATCCTGGAGTCCCGGGATCGAGTCCCGCATCGGGCTCCCTGCTCGGCGGGGAGTCTGCTTCTCCCTCTGACCCTCCTCCCTCTCATGCTCTCTGTCTCTCATTCTCTCTCTCAAATAAACAAATAAAATCTTAAAAAAAAAAAAAAAAAAGTAAGTTAAAAAATAAAAAATAAAAAAAACATTAAAGTAAATTAGGGGTGGGGAACCTGGCCGGCTCAGTCAGTAGATGTGCAACTCTCGATCTTGGGGTCATGAGTTTGAGCGCCACGTTGGGTGTAAAGTTCTCTTAAAAAAAAAAAAAGCAGCATATTAGGGGTGACGAAAATATTCTAAAGTTGATTGTGGTGATGACTGTGCAACTCTATGAATATACTAAAGATCATAGAACTGTACACTTGAGGTGAATTGGATGACTTGTAAATTATATCTCAATAAAACTGTTATTAAATTTTTATAAATAAGCATTTCCTGTTATGATAAATTCATTGCTAATATTTTTAATTGTTGTATAATCTATCAAGAGGCTATACGTCCATTTATCAAACTATTCCCCTATTGTTGGATATTTGGGATGGTTCTACATTTTGGTTATCATAAAAATTGCTGCAGTCAACTAATTGATACTTAAGACTCCTCTTGGGGCACCTGGCTGGCTTAGTCAATAGAGCGAGTGACTCTTGATTTCGGGGTCGTGAGTTCGGGCCCCATGTTGCATGTAGAGTTTACTTAAAAAAAAAAAAAGACTTCTCCTTCTTAACTATAGAGAACAAACTGCTGGTTACCAGAGGGGAGGTGGGTGGGGGGATGGGTTGAACAGGTGATGAGGATTAAGGAATGCTCTTGTTGTGATGAGCTCCGGGTCTTGTATGGAAGTGTTGAATCACTATATTGTACACCTGAAACTAATATTGCACTGTATGTTAACTAACTGGAATTTAAATAAAAACTTTAAAAAGAGAGGGACGGGAAGACTTCTCTGTATCTAGAATTAGTCTCTCCAGGAAGTAGAAATATTGTGCCGAAGTGTAACATTGCTTGAGCATTTCTTTTTTTTTTTCCCTTTTTTTTTTAAAGATTTTATTTATTTATTTGACAGAGAGAGACACAGCAAGAGAGGGAACACAAGCAGGGGGAGTGGGAGAGGGAGAAGCAGGCTTTCGGCCAAGCAGGGAGCCCGATGCGGGGCTCGATCCCAGGACCCTGGGATCAGGACCCGAGCCGAAGGCAGACGCCCAACGACTGAGCCACCCAGGCGCCCCTGCTTGAGCATTTCTTGAAGGCTTACTACCCATCAGGTGTGGACCACACTAAGTACTTTGTATGGATTATTTCTTCAAATTCTTCATCCCCTAAGAAGTCTATTCTATCTCTACTTTTAGAAGTTGAAACTGAAGCACAGAGAACAAGGAACTCACCCAAGGTCACAGAACCAATAAGTAGGGGAGCCAGGCGCCTCCCCAGCTCTGCCTGCTCCCGGAGGCCACAATGCCAACATTCCCTCATCGGGCATTAATTTCTTCAAACTTTGCTAGTTTCACTGGCAAAAATGCTGTCTCGTTCTACATTGTTTTCCTTTCACGACTGGTGATGCTGGATATGGTCTGTGTTTGCCGAACCAGACACATTCCTTTTTTGTTATTTACCTGTTGTGTTGTGGCCTTTCGCATAGTTGACTATACCATTGGAAGAGTGAATGAAGTGGGACCTATGGGCTTAGTACCGTAGTTCAAAAGAAAAAACACCAGGCATGGTTTTCTTTTCAGAAGTATACTCAAATGTGGCAGCATTTTTAATGATGGCCAGCATGACTCAGGGAATTCCCTGTTCCTCAAGCTCTTCGACAAGAGTGCCTTGTTCTCTCCCTCGTTCCTGCCACCATGGATGCTGGTTTCAGGTCATTGTGACTTTTGTTCATTGCCCTCTACCTCCCTGGCCTATTTCCTTATCTTGAAACATGAGTGGTGAACTAGACAGCACGTAAGGCCCCATCGGCTTTGAAATTATGAGCTGGGTACGGATTTGTGAGAGCAGCATAGTGGATAGTGACGTGGCTATGGGGCTGGGCATCCCCCTTTGGAACAGTCTTTCTGTTCTTTCCTGCACCTGGAGGGCTTAGAGTAGCACTCAGGGGCTCTCTCATTACTTCCTAAAGCACTTAGCCAAAGAACGGCTTCCTTTCCACTGTTACGTAGACAAAGATCACAATGATGAAAATGCCAAACATAGCAAGCTTCAAGCCCACTGGAAGAATTTCTTGGTTCCCGCACTCAAAACTCCTGCTCACAGGCCAGTAGTCTGTCTCTCGGGTGCTACTCCATCCTTTGAATCGGGTGTCTGATGCTCTTGAAGGTAACCTGTGAAAACATTAGTGGCTCTTAGGGTTGTGGACAGCTATGACTTGAGCACCCCCTTAAAGTATGTGGCCCTTGAGCCCCAAGGGAGCAACTGTGGTGGGGCTAAAATTTAGTGAGCAGCCCTCTACTTGTTTAAAACCTATGCTGATTTCAACAAGTGAGATCAACAAGGTATCACAGGGATGTGAGATCCCTAAAATCCCCCAAAGCATTTATTTAGTATTACCACCTGCTTGCATAACATCTTTCAATGCTGGCCCAAGGCCTGCCGCAGGGACCCGCAGATCCTTCAATCCCCACTGGAAACGGGTACAGGTAGATGGGGACGCCAGTTCCCATGCTCTTTCCTGTCTCTCTTCACAGGTGTGAATAAGGACTACCCCTCAGGGGTGGGATGGGAAGCGCTTTTGAAATCTACTAATGTTGGTTTAAAAGGACAAGATGGTACGTTCTGAAATCTCTTAATGTACCCACCTGTCTAATCCTGGAAATCTGCCTCACTTTATTCAGAAGTTCTGGAACTTTCCAGAAGACTTTACTTTCTGAACAACAAATAATATGGCCTGTCCTGAGCTCTTATTTCAGCTACCTGCTCCTTTTCTCCCCGCTTTCTCCCTATTTTCCAAGACACAAATAGGAATAAACGTCTCCAAAGACTACGAATCAAGACACGTGACTTCTGGTCTCAGTTCATTGTGACTTTTGGCATCCTCCTCTGCCTCTCTGACCTGTTTCTTTATCTCCAAATATAAGTGGTGAACTAGACAGTATACAAAGTTCTTTCAGCTTTGAAATGATGAGATACGGGATGCCTGGGTGGCTCAGTCGGTTAAGCGTCTGCCTTTAGCTCAGGTCATGATCTCAGGGTCCTGGGATCGAGCCCTGCATGGGGGGGGGGGGTCCTTGCTCAGCGGGGAGCCTGCTTCTCCCTCTGCCTGCCGCTCCCCCTGCTTATGTTCTCTCTCTCTCTCTCCCCCTCTCTGACAAATAAATGAAAACTTTTTTAAAAATGATGAGATACTATGAATCTTTCTTCTTTCTCAACAGATTCTTTTCAGCCTCAAACCTTTCACAGAAATCTGAATAACAAATTTTTCCCCAGGAGTTATATAAGACAACAATAACCTCTCATACACTAAGCAAAGCATTACCTTATTCCCTCAGAAGTCTTATAAGCCAGGCAGTAGATATCTAGGGCTTTTGGTTTAGTGATGGAAGTCTCGAGTCTCTAATGAACAGAAAGAAAATATCAAGAAGAATTTATTGTTTCCAATGTCTTGTACAAAGGACTTTATTTTTTTATTCTAGAAAAAGCCATATAATCTGAGTACTGATAGATGTTTTTGGTATGTCAGGTATTTAGCCACCTCATAACATGAACTTTAAGTTTGCCTTTACTCAATAATTAGCAAAAACATTCAAGTGCCATGGAGTAATATTTTACTTTAGTGACTCACACATTAACAATAGACACACTGGTAAATAGGGTCACATGATGCAAGTAGCATTCTGGTCTTAAATATCAACTCTTTATTTTGCTCTTACTTGTACTTTATTGCTTGGAGCTTCCTCTATGAGCAGGCGTCATTTGTATATAAAGAATAACATTATTTTAAAAAACAAGTTGGGGGGTGCCTGGGTGGCTCAGTCAGTTAAGCGACCGACTCTTGGTTTTGGCTCAGGTCATGGTCTCAGGGTCACGAGATTGAGCCCTGCGTGGGGCTCCGTGCTCAGTGGGGAATCTGCTTGAGATCCTCTCTCCCTCTGCCTCAGCAACCACCCCCTGACTTGCGCCCTCACATGTGCATGCTCCCTCTCTCAAAAAATAAATAAATCTTTTTAAAAATTAAATAAATAAATAAAAATAAAATAAAAAAGCAAGTTGGCCATGGACAAAAACTGGAAAGTAATTTCAGAAAATGAAAATATTGTCCTGTAAGAGGGATAGCAATAATGATTATGATTCTGGTAATTATTATTCATTGCGCATTGCTGTTTTTCCTCATAGGCCTGGTTTTCCTTGATTGTCCACTCATGGTTATGATGCAGGCCTCCTCATCCTCAAATGTCTGCAATGTCCAGGCCAGGTGTGTTGTGTCTGCAGGACCAATGGTCTCAGCCCAAGGTGGGCTGGGGAGGGCAGGGCCCGGTGTACCATCATTTACGGCTGGTCACCCCTTTCCCAGTACTGGCCACGGATGCCCAAGCAGCTACGGCCTCCACCCCTTGCCTCCACTCCCTGCCTCAGCTTCTTAAAGAAGTTGTTCTTTTTTTTTTTTTTAAAGATTTTATTTATTTGACAGAGAGAGACACAGCGAGAGAGGGAACACAAGCAGGGGGAGTGGGAGAGGGGGAAGCAGGCTTCCCGCGGAGCAGGGAGCCCGATGCGGGGCTCGATCCCAGGACCCCGGGATCACGACCTGAGCTGAAGGCAGGCGCTTAACGACTGAGCCACCCAGGCGCCCCAAGAAGTTGTTCTTAACAGTGGTTTAGTGGTACCCAAGCCAGGCCTCTGCCGATGGTGGGAAGCTGTGCCTAGCACAGGGTGCTGCACCCAAGGAAGCAGCTCACTGCAGACAGTGCACACATACACACCTCTCCGATTTCCTGGAAGAGGGGGACCCTTGAGGAAAAGGGACTTTGAAAATTCTCACCAAGGAGCCACGTGGGCTAGTGTTTGCTCACCGAGAGACACGTCAAACTATTTCCAAGGGTGTAGGAAAATCGTTTATAGGCACATCCTTTTTTTCCCAACCTTTTTAATTACAGAAAGCTTCAAGCAGACACAGAAGTAGACAACAGTATAATGAACCTCCACGTACCCATCACATGCAACTTCTTTTTAATTCTCTTACATGTAAAAATAGGTCTGTTAAATAAAACACTGGGGGTAGAAGTCTTTTTGCAAAATCAAATTATAGGATTTCACAGCTCTTAGGCCATCCAATACTCCCTCCCTTCTCTTCTCCCCTGCCACAGCAGGTTTAGGTCTTTGATTGCCTTTCCTTTTATCATTGCTGTCCTTTACTATCATTCACATGTCGAGTTCTCCTACAGCATGTAAAATGTGGACATTGTGATTTTCAAAAAAGGAGCAATTACGGCCTATCAACCGGACTGTGCAGCCATCAATAATAATAATAATTATAAAGTCAGGGGAAAGGGTTATTGATCACAGTAAACAGAGTACACACACAGTGACGGCAACTGGCTAAACTTATCCAGCACATGCACATAAACAACAACTAGAGGGAAAGAGAAACAATGAAACAGTTTTTGTGTCAGGTGGCATGTTTAGAGTTAATTCATTTTTCATTAAAAAAAATTCTTTTAATTTAAATATTAAATTTAATATTAAATTTATTATTTAATATTAAACCGTTAAAATACGGTTTTCACTATGAACACCATTTACAATGGAACGAAAAAATATTGGTGTTCATTAAAGCAATGGCTTAGTGAGGGTGAAATCGCACCCATGGGGGAGTGTAATGCTCCTTTCTCCCTATGCCCAGAGCTAGAATCTGCAAAAAAAAAAAAAAAAAAAAGCTGGCTATTTCCAAAGCATTCACAGCTGACAGTGAGGGGGATGTGGGGCCGCCTCTGCTTCCCCACCCTCTTCGCTACTGCCCCTGGCATTCAAGTCAGAAAATGACACCCATCCACATATCATTGATCACAGCTGTAGTTACAAATATAATAATAATTCTGAGATATGGCAATGCAATAAACAATGAGTGTCTTAATATAATCCTAGCTGACACTTATATAGTTATTTCCTGTGTGCCAAGCACCACTCTAAGCATCTTACATAAATAAACCCATTTAATTCTCAATACCACCCTATGAGGAAAGTGCTTTTATGGTGCCCATTTCACAGATGACAAAACTGAGGCGTGGAGAGTTTAAGTCAAGTGCCCTCGGTCACACAGCTGGTGAGATGGTGGAGCTAGGAGTCAACTCAGGTGGTGTAGTCTCAGAGCCCCTGCTGACGATCACCCTGCTGTCCTGCAGAGGGTGGATAATGAGGCTTTACTAGAAGAGAATTAGAAATACTGTGTTCTGAGCATCTGTTGTCTTGGGCATTCAACATGCCCCGAGCCACGTAATCTTTCCACAACTCTGTAGTGATCATTTTATAGATGAGAAAAGAGAGGTTTATGGGAGTGACACTTTTTGCCCGGGTTACACAATTAGGAAAAGGCACAACCATGACTGAAACCCCCGTATTCTGTCTCCAGTGCCCTGTTGTTCTTGTTTTATAATATTTCTACTGGGGAAACTCATCATAAACAATAGAGCAAAAACATGTTTCTAAAAACTGTTTTCACTAATTGATAAATGATCAAATCATTAATTCATTTCCCGTGGAAGTGACACTTGTAGCCATCTGATCTCTTCTTAAATATTTTCGATGAATTGTTTTGTTTTGTTTTTCAAGAAGATTTTTCTAGGTAGGCTAATTTTGTGCTAATTCTGACCTACTTAGTATATCCGTGGCATCCGAAAGTGGAGCGTGTATGAGATATTATGTTCTCCTGTATTATAGGGAAGTACAAAACTCTGGGCTAATATCCAGAACCAGACGAACAAGAATCATTTTGTTTTCCCATTCAATCCTTACTCATCAAAAAACGTATTTGGTTTTTGAAAACGATCAATCTCCTCTGACTAAAGCCATTCATTTTGGGGCATGAGGAAATACGAGTGTGTTTGCATTTCCACGAGATGTATATCTGACAAGGTAGACCCAAACCTAGCCAGAGTTATCATAGCCTGACCCCTGCAGTTACAGGCGATCAGAGAGGGGTGTCGTGGGCTGTGCCAGCTTC
The DNA here is from genome assembly GCF_004348235.1 of Phoca vitulina. Lineage (NCBI taxonomy): Eukaryota > Metazoa > Chordata > Mammalia > Carnivora > Phocidae > Phoca > Phoca vitulina. Next base: position 19,003,273 of record NW_022589729.1, on the reverse strand, counting down.
CTCCCCGTTCCTTTCTCTTACTCTCCCAGGACTTCTTCTTCTTCTTTTTTTAAATTTTATTTATTCATTTGTTAGAGACAGAGAGAGCACAAGCAGAGAGAGAAGCAGACACAGGGAGAGGGACAAGAAGACTCCCCGCTGAGCAGGGAGCCCGATGCAGGACTCGATCCCGGGACCCCGGGACCACGACCTGAGCCAAAGGCAGCCGCTCAACTGACTGAGCCCCCCAGGCGCCCCTCTCCCAGGACTTCTTACTGCTGGCCTCTGAAGAGTCAGGAGGCAGTGCTGTTCCTGGCGGTGGGGACGAAATCCTCTCCTAACTGCAATGCGTTACACTTTCCAATCACTCTATTTCGTGGACGCAGTTTTTCAAAAACAGGTTATATTATAGAAGCAGACATTTTTACCAATGGCTTGGCAAACTGGTAATTGTGAACCTGCTCCCAGGCAGGAAAAAAACCTTTTGATTTAGAGCTCTTTAAAATTGAATTAACCTTGGGCGCCTGGGTGGCTCAGTTGGTTAAGCAACTGCCTTCGGCTCAGGTCATGATCCTGGAGTCCCTGGATTGAGTCCCGCATCGGGCTCCCTGCTTGGCAGGGAGTCTGCTTCTCCCTCTGACCCTCCCCCCTCTCATGTGCTCTCTCATTCTCTCTCTCTCAAATAAATAAACAAAATCTTTAAAAAAAATAAAATAAAATAAATAAAATTGAATTAACCTCAAATCCCTTTATTGACTAAAAATGATTCCGTTAATAAAAGATCCTACAGTAATTTCAGACTCTTCATTGTTTTTACCTCAGCCTTGATTTAATAAAGCTCTCATTTTCAACATTGTGCTCCGTTAACCTAAGTCATGATTTTGAATTTATTAAAAGCCTTCTAAAGTAATCTGTACCACATTAACAAAAGAAAGATTGAAAACCTTATGATCATCACCATTCCTGTTTTTTTTTTTTTTTTAAGGGAATCTTCTAGCAAACCAGGAATAGAACGGGAACTTCTTTAACTTGACAAAAAGTGTCTTCCAATACCTACACCAAAAACCATACTCAAAGGCAAAATGCTAAATGCATTTCCTTTAAAATCAGAACCAAGGAAAGAATTCTTTCTTTCTTTCTTTGTTTATTTATTTGAGAGAGTGAGAGAGACAGAGAGAGTAGGAGCAGGGGGCAAGGGAGAAGCAGACTCCCCACTGAGCAGGGAGCCAGCCGTGGGGCTCGATCCTGGAACTCCAGGATCATGACCTGAGCCGAAGGCAGACACTTAACTGAGCCACCCAGGCGCCCCCAAGGAAAGAATTCTTTTTTTTTTTTTTTTTTCATCCAGCACAATTCTATTTATTTTATTTTTTTTTTTTTTAAAGATTTTATTTATTTATTTAACAGAGAGAGAGACAGTGAGAGAGGGAACACAAGCAGGGAGAGTAGGAGAGGGAGAAGCAGGCTTTCTGCCGAGCAGCGAGCCCGATGCGGGGCTTGATCCCAGGACCCTGGGACCATGACCTGAGCCGAAGGCAGACACTTAACGACTGAGCCACCCAGGTGCCCCCAGCACAATTCTATTTAATGGAGGTGGGCAGCAGGATGTTCCATTATGATTAATTTAGTCCAGGGACCTGTCAACATTAGGTAGAGAAGAAGCCACCATCATTCTTTCGGGAGTAGCCTCCACTGGTGGCTGCAGTGGGCGGGGACACTATGGATCCCTGGATGCTGTGGATAGACTCCTTCTTAGGGTTGATCCAGTGTCTAATGTTAGCTCGGGAAGTGATGGAAGGTGGCGGAGGAGGGGGTAAAAGCTCTCCAGGGAATTGGGTCTTGATGATTCTGTGGGTATCCTGGGTGGTCTCCTGGTGTAAGAGTATCTCACTTTTGTTCTTGAATGTCCCTGTGTGGTGGTTGTACAAGGCTGCTAAGCGGAAATCCAGGTCATCCTTTGGTATCTCAGGATCAAAAAAATAAACATCCCGCCTCATGGAGGTGATTGTGGGAGTTGAGCTGAGCCGACTCCAGGGTTGCTGTTGCTGAGCAAGGTGAGCTGTGCCAAACATGGCAGTTTCTTGGAAGCCCAGAGTTTTCCCAGGAAGGTATCATCGTTATCCAATGTAGGGTGCTGGGAGGGGTCTCAGGTGAAAGGCATGGTAAAATGCGGAGTGAGCCGCTGGTGTGAGGGATGGGACTAAGGAAAGAATTCTTATTATCACTCTTACTTAATACTATAATAAAGGGGGTCTTAGTCAGTCCAGTAAAACAAAACAAGACCAAAAAAATGAAAGGTATACAAACTGGACTAAAAAAAATCTACAGAAAAATTATTATAATTGCAGAGGGTAATTGTTATAAGATCAGTATGCAAAAGTCAATTTTGTTTCTATATACTAACAACAAACCATTTAAACATAATTTTTAAAAGATACTATCCCCAATAGCAACAAAAATTAAAAACCTAGCACAGCTACCTACTAAAGCTAACAAAAGATGAGCATGACCTACACTGAGAAAATTATAAAATCTTACTGAAGGACGTTAAAGAAAATTTAAATTAATGTAAAGAACATGAGCAGGAAGACTCAACAGAGTAAAGCTTTAGCTCTTTCCAAATTAATTCATAAAGTCAATAACATTTCAATCAAAATTTCAATATGAATTTTTCATGGAACTTAATACGCTCATTCTAAAATTTATATGGAAGGACAAAAGGATAAGTAAAATAGAGACACTATTTTAAAACAACAAGGAGGATGGGGGCTTGCTAAGGTCATTAAAACATTCTGCTGTCGGCACAGGCTGGACAAGCTGATCAGAATAGAGACCCCGTTGAATTAATCACGGCTTTTGTTTTCCGTGGTTTATGATGCTTTGACATCTCGAGTCTTGCTAATCCTAGAGAGAATGCACATGAGCAAGCCTTTCATAGGCAAGTCAACCAACCCCAAACCCATATCCCCAGCTACCGCCTTTGTCTCTCATATCCCAAGCCAATATTTTCCCCTGCTCTAATTCAGCCCAGTTACTGGCCAACTAGGAACCAGTCTTGTAGCCCGGAGTCCACTGATATTGCTCAAACTAGCCAATCCTAAAATGCATACCTTGCCTGACCAATTTCCTCCTGCAAAAACCACAATAAAGTCGGTGCCCATACCTTCCCCTCACTGCCACCCCCCCACTTGACCCTAATACTTCCCCACGTGGCCCTGCCTGCCATGAATTCTCTCAGTGGTAGTGTCTCGTGTCTGTCACCATACCTGATAAAAACAAATTCTGGGTACATTTTGAAACACCCATGTAGGTACGGAAATCTGATATAAGACAAAAGCTAACAATGCAGAGCAGAAGAAAAAGGACAGAATTCAAAAATGAGATTGGGAACAAGATGGGATAGATATGCTTCTCTCAGTTTCTTCTGCTGAGTATCGCTCCAAAACCTGGACATTATATATAAAGCAAAGGTAAGAAGACACTGAAAGGTGGAGAGAAGCAGAGGGACTAGGGACCTTGGCACCCAAGGACTGATGCGTGGTGAGTGCCCTGGGTCTTCCTCTTACCTCCCATACCCCCAGAGGCAGTGCTGGAGAAACTGGCAACCTGAAAACGGTAATGGGTGCAAATGGAAAAAGCCCCCAGAAAAACCAAAGGACAGGAAAGGAGAAAGGGGCAGCCAAGTAAGACAGAAGACTTTTTGACAGTCACTGTCCTACCCCAGCCACAGAGCCTACCCCCGTCCCCACCACCCAAGGTGCAAGGGGGAAGCCTGGACCACCAGCCCCAGGTGTCAAACCCTCCCTCTTCCCACAGGGGTGGAGTCAATGGAGGCCACGTGGAAGCCCCCCCAGCAGCCCAGCAACAAGGCACCCCACATGAACACCAAGGTGGCTGTGGAGGCCCAGTGGGGGACCCGGACTTCTATCCCTACCTGACAGCGAAGAGCTGACACCCCTCTATCCCCACCAGTGTGGAGTCTGAGGAGGCCTGCTAAAACAAAAGATTGAACTGAAATCCAGAGTCTCATAAACATCAACAAATGGAGATGACACAAATGTTGGAATTATCTGACCAGGGTTTTAAAGCAGCCATCATAAAATGCTTCAAGGAGCAATATGAAAAGGTTTGTAACAAATGAAAAAAAAAATCAACTCCTTGCAGAGAAGTAGAATACATACAGAAGAGCCCCGTGTAAATTTAGAAGTGGAAAAAAAAATGCAACCACCAAAATTAAAAACTCACTAAATGGGCTTGACAGAGGAATGGGGAACACAGAGGAAAGAATCAATCTACATGAAGATAGAACTGTATAAATCACCCACAACAAAACCCAGAGAGAAAACAGGAGAAAAAAAAAAAAAAGCACAAAAAACAGATAAACAGAGTCTTGGGGGATTACAATAGAAGATCTAACATTTCTGTCATCAGAGTCCCTAAAGGAGAAGAGAATGAGGTCAGGCTGAAAAAGATATTTGAAAAAATAATGGCTGAAAATGTCCCAAATTTGGCCAAAGACGTAAATGTACAGATTCAAGAAGCTGACTGAATTCCAAACAGGACAGATGCAAAGAAATCTATGCCAAATACAAATCATAATCAAACTTCTGAAGACCTTTGTGCATCAAGAGACATCACCAAGAAAGGAAAAAGGCAACCCACAGAGTGAGAAAAAATATTTGCATATCCTTCATCTGATAACACTCTGGCTTTCAGAATATATAGAACTCTTACAACTCAACAATAAAAAGACAAGCAACCTAGTTAAAAAATGGACAAAGGGCTGGACTAGACATTTCGCCAAAGAAGATATATGAATGGCCAATAGCAGATGAAAAGAATGCTCAACATCATTAGTCATTAGTCATCAAAATGCAAATCAAAACACATTGAGATACCATTTCACATCTTCCAGGATGGCTGGCATAGAAGGACGAGTGTTGTCAAGGATATGGTGATACTGGATCCCTCAGATATTAGTGTGAATGTAACATGCTGCAGCTATCGTGGAAAATGGTTTAGCTATTACTAAAAATGTTGAATACAGAAATACCACATGACCCAATAATTCCACTCCTAGGTGTATATCTGAAAGAATTGTAAACAGGTATTCAAATACTTGTCCTTGAATTTTTACAGTATCACTTTTCCCAATATGCAAGAGGTATAAACAAGCTAAATGTCCATCAACAGATGAATGAATAAACAAACTGTGGTCTATTCATATAATGGAACACTATTCACTCAAGCCCTGATACAAATACATGCTATAATGTGGATGAACCTTACAAAACGTCAGCTGGGTGAAAGGAGCCAGTCACAAAATAGCACATACTGAATATTCCGCTTATATGAAATAGCTAGAAGAAGTAAATCCATTGAAACAGAAAGCAGATTAGTAGTTGCCAAGAAGGGGTTGGGGAGGATCTGCTTAATGAGTACTGAGTTTTATTTTGAGGTAATGAAAATGTTTTGAAACTAGATAGAGGTGATGGTGTCACAGCACTATGAATGCCCCAAATGCCAGTGATTTGTGCACTTTAGTAAATTTTAGGGGCACCCGGGTGGCTCAGTCGTTAAGCGTCTGCCTTCGGCTCAGGTCCTGGGGTCCTGGGATCAAGCCCCGCATTGGGTTCTCCACTCCGCGGAAGCCTGCTTCTCCTTCTCCCACTCCCCCTGCTTGTGTTCCCTCTCTAGCTGTGTCTCTCTCTGTCAAATAAATAAATAACATCTTAAAAAATAAAATAAAATAAAATAGTAAATTTTATGTGAATTTAATCGTAGTAGAAAAATTTCTGGGGTGCCTGGGTGGCTTAGTCGGTTAAGCATCTGCCTTCGGCTCAGGTCATGATCCCAGAGTCCTGGGCTCCCTGCTCAGTAGGGAGTCTGCTTCTCTCTCTCTCTCTCTGCTGCTCCCTCTGCCACTCCCCCTGCTTGTGCTCTTTCGCTCATGCTCTCTCTTTTGAATAAATAAATAAAATCTTTAAAAAAAAAGAAGAATTTCTGATTTTTGTCACTGTAGTGTGAATATCCTTATGTCTTCAGTCTAAGGAAATACATACTGAAGTTTTGGGGAGGGAGTAAAATGATCATGATGTTTACAATTTAGTCCAAGAAAAGAATAGATAAAATTATAAAACAAATATGGCAAAATGTTAAAAATTGGTAAATCTGGGTGAAGGCCACAGAAGAATTATTTGTTAGAAACTTTCTGTAAGCTTGAAATTATTTTTTTCACTACTTTTTTTTAAAGGCACTGAGGAAAGAGTGAAAGACAAGGCCCAGGTGGGGGATGGTAATGGAGGAGGCTATGCATATGTGGGGGCAGGGAGTAGATAAGAAATCTCTGCACCTTCCTCTCAAATTTGCGGTGCACCCAAAACTCCTGTAAACAAAAAAAAGATAAGCCCAGACTACTAGAAGATATGTGCTACACTTATGACTGACAAAGGATTAGTATCCAAAATATATAAAGAGATCCTGTAAATTAACAAGAAAAAGATAACCTAATAGAAAAATGAGCAAAAGACACGAACCGGCACTTCATAGATGAGAAAACACAAATGACCAAAAACATGTAAGAAGATGCTCAACCTTATAAGCAATAATAAGCAAATTATTATTATAATGAAATACAATCTTATACCCATTACTTTGATAAACATTAAGTGTGGCGATACTAAATTTTGAAGAAGATTGAGAATGACAGAGCTCTCCATATATTGCTGGTAGGAATGTAAGATGTTGCAGTCACTTTGTAGGGTGATTTAACATGATCTGTAAAGTTGAAGAGGTCTGTGTCCTTGGCTATCTAACAATTCCACTCCTAAGTGTATTCATTCAATCAGAAAAAAATTCTTGCCCATGTATACAATGGTTCACACATCACAATGTTTGTAGCAACATTGCTTACAATAGAAAAACTTGGAAACAATCCAAATGTCCAATAAATAAGGAATGGATCAATATATTTTTACAATAACTATATAGCAGTGCAAATGAATGAACCAGCACTACAGATATTGGAAGAAGCCCATGGCATAATGCTGAATGATAATGGGAAGTTATAGAAGAATACTTACATGATGATGTTATTTATTTATTTATTTTATTTATTTACTGAGAGAGCGAGAGAAAGTGGGGGGCGGTGGCGCGGGGCAGAGGGAGAGAGAGAGAATCCCAAGCAGGCTCCACGCCCAGTGTGGAGCCTAACGCGGGGCTCGATCTCATGACCCTGAGATCATGACCTGAGCCTAAATCAGGAGTGGGATGCCTGATCAACTGAGCCACCCAGGCGCCCCATGATGATGTCATTTAAATAAAATCTAAAATCAGGAGAAACTAAAGTTGTGGATACTATAAAGAAAGGAAAAGAATGAAAAGTAGTAAATTCAGGATAGTGGTTACCTTGGGGGAAAGCAGGGAAGAGGAATATGATCAGGGAGGGCTACATTGGTCTTCAACAGAATTGATTTATTTTTTTAATCTCTGGGATGGGAATCTAACTGCTCATTACAGAATTCTTTATACCTTTTTTAGATGCATAAGATCTATTATCATAAACCATCAAAAAATATTTTCAGGTTTGAATTTTTTTCTATTCCCTTGGGCAAATTCCAACTACCCATCTGCATATCTGTCAGCCCATTTTAAACTGTGCTGATTTCTGTACCAGGGCTTCTACGTGTGAATGGAAGGGCCACCAAAGAGTGCCTCATATGGATTCTCATTACAAAGCAATCATCAGAAAAGAAGCCTCTTGCTTCCATGGGTGAACGGATGTCCAGAAGTCCTTCTGCGATATCACGGAAAGAGACACTGGGGGGAGCTGTTTCACTACTCAGGTGCCTGGTTGTCTTTCCTTCCCTTATGGCAGCCTGATCTTATGGAAAGGGCAATAGGATGGAAATTAGGAGGCTGGAAGTCCATTTCCGATTTTTCTGCTACCTCTCTGTGTGGTCTTGGGTGAGTCATAATCCCTCTCGGCCGTTTTCCTCATCATTCCTCACCACACAGCCTCCTTCAAGAACCCTTTCAAATAGGAAATTCCATGATCAATAATTACAATAAATCACTCCTGAACTCATGAATAGTGGTGAACAGGGCCTGGTTTTTGCAAAACCTTAACAAGTCCCAGGAGATTAAAGTAATCTGGGGTTCTCGTATGGGAGGTACAACGGGGAAACTCCTCTCCCTAAACTGATACATACAGCCATAGACCCATAATGCAACGGATAAATTAGCTAAAGTCAGGGTTATATTCGGAGGTGAAAAGGAGAAGCTGAATTTTCTAAATAAATTCATATTTTCCGGTAGAAAGAGAACACCACTACTCATAATTCAGTTTTATGAAAATAACTTTACCTTTATTAACATGTTATCACTGTAATCAGAGTTTGGTTTCACTATCTCTTCCTGCTGTTCCTGTATTTCAAAAACTGGGTTCTATTACATAGAAAGAATCAGCATGTAATCAATAAGATAAAGTCATATTGATCGTTAAGCATATTTAAGCATATCTACCAGGAGGTTAGTATTTTTATAGGGAGAATGTTGAATTACATTCCTTGTAAAGACAGCATTTAGCTCCCATTAGCACATGTTACAGGTAAGAACAGAGGGCTTATTAAGTAGTTATAGAATATGTAATTTACTCTTCACTTTGACCCAATTGGAATATACAACTACTACTGGGAATAAGGATGTTTTTCAATTGATTAAGAAACTGTTATAGTGATGTTCAACGTCGGTCTCCTAAAACCTTTACATGCAACTCAACTCAAACTGCACACTTAAGTAGTCCTTTAATACTTATTCCTGGGTGCCTGGGTGGCTCAGTTCGTTACGCGACTGCCTTCGGCTCAGGTCATGATCCTGGAGTCCCTGGATCGAGTCCCGCATGGGGCTCCCTGCCCGGCCGGGAGTCTCCTTCTCCCTCTGACCCTAACCCCTCTCATGTGCTCTCTCTCATTCTCTCTCTCTCAAATAAATAAATAATAAAATCTTTAAAAAAAAAAATACTTATTCCCTTGGCACATTGGGCCTCCTGATGGCAGCATTTGGGGTAGTCAATGCACATGCTAATTATAGGCCTACAAGGTAACTTATCAGCAATAATAGGAGAGTAAAAATCCTATTAAAGTTTTGGCACAAAGATATGGAAACAGACCTCAAAATTGGAAGCAAAAAAGAGAAATGAAGCTTTCCCTCCCTTCCTTTTCCTCCCCTGGGAGTCAGTGTGGGAAGAGGGGACATGGACGCAGAGGGTCAGCATGTCCAGAGGCCAAAGAGATGGAGTGCAGGGGGCTGTGTATATGGAGGGGGGCACTGGGGTGCCTCGTGGCTGAAGAATGGGAACGGTAGGGGAGGGGACAGCATGAAGGCATTAGTGTGCCAAGGAAGAGAGACGGTGAGGGGACGGTCACGTGGAGGGGCTGGCAAGTCCAGTGGTGGAGGAGGGGGTGATGGGGGTGATGCAGAAGGGGTGGTGGCTGTTACAATGGGAGATTGGTTACACTGAGTAAAATTTTTAAACTGAGCAAAAATATATTGAGGATAATGGAAGCCAGGTTTCTCACAGTCGTAGGAAGGGGAAAGGTTAGAAGGGACACTGAAATGGTGGATTGGAACTGGAGATCAACATGGACTCGTGGCTTTTAACTTTATATGTAGAGAGAGAGAGAAAAATAGTTATAGACGTTTAGGTGTATGTGTACATTTGCAGACATTTATTTTTTATCTCTATGCACTGAGAGGGCCTGGAAGCAACAACTCCCCAGTAGCAGTGAGCTCCCTAAAGGCCTAGATTTTGGTTTCCAAATACCACCCTGCAATAAAAGGAACCAAGGCTCCGGAGCAGGAAAAGCACAAGAAGGGGCTGAAACATCTTGTGCCGGAAATTAAGAAAATCCTCAAGGAATAATGAGGACATGTTAAAAGGACACAGTATCTGTTTTGAAGGGGCTCCCACTGGCCAAATGTGAAACAATTTAAGCATTAAAATGATATCAATGAATACAACCTACTGAATCAAAAGGAATCAACGAGTCCATGCTAATATATATGGATTAATGAATAAGGGGAGCTCTTCCTTACGGTAGAATGTCAACTAATAAATACAGAAGGAAGGATAGAAATAGAAAATCTTTTTATCCTTATTTTTAATTTTTTCGAGTAATCTCTCTGCCCAGCGTGGGGCTTGAACTCACAACCCCGAGATCAAGAGTCACATGCTCTACCAACTGAGCCAGCAAGGCGCCCCTAGGAATAAAAAATCTTAATGGGCCATCATCATAATGGAGGTGGAATCAGGCAGTCCTCCATGGGTACTGGGGCTAACGGATGAGGTTTGATGAGGAACACTATGTTGGTATCATTTCAGAATAATTCCCCACAAAAGTTCAGTTACAAAGGGGAAAATGACGGCTTTATGGAGACATCTGACAGATGCCAACTTTCCCAGGTGGTTTAGGTTACATCACCAGCAGTGGGACAGGATGACATTGTTCCCTGTTGTGACACTCTGAGAAGAGCATAGCACCCTGTCTGAGGAATTTCTGCCCAGAATGCAAGGCCTCTATGAATAGTAAAAAGGAAAAATCAGACAGAAAAAATCACCCAACAGAAATGAAAGGCCTTACTTTTTAAAATAGTCAAGGGCGTGAATGACAGGGAAAGATTGAGGTACCGCTCCTCCAGCCCGAGAGGCAAAGTGCATTCCTGGATTGGTCGTGGACCAGAAAGCAGAAAGACATTTTGGGGACGATTGGTGAAATTTGTATGGGGTCTGAATGTTAAGACGGTAGCATTGAATCAATGTGAATGTCCTTCTTTGGAGTGTCACATGGTGGTTATGGAGGAAAGTGTCCTTTGGTGGTAGGCAGAAGACATGCAGGGGAGCTGAGAGACTTCCCGTCTACAGCTGGCCCTCAAACGGTTCAAAGACACAATGGTAGGGCGCGTGCGTGCAGACGCACACGCACGTGCACGCATATGCACACAGAGCAAATGCGGTAAAAGCCAACCACTGGATAATCTGGGTGGAAGCAATCTAGGAGTTCCTTATACTAATCTTGCCACTGTCCCTAAGTTTGAAGTTATTTCAAAATAAATTATTTTTTCAATGTTTCAAAAGGCAGGGGAAGGATTTAGCATAAGATTAAGAAGAAGGAGTCCTTATATACAAGGAGGGCACATAGGACTTTTTTTTTTAAGGGTTGGTCTGCCTCATTCAACACACAGCACTCACAGAGAACAATCTTTAATTATATCTGTATATTGGGTGCCTGGGTGGCTCAGATGGTTAAGCGTCTGCCTTCGGCTCAGGATATGATCTCAAGGTCCTGGGATGGAGCCCTGCATCGGGCTCCCTGCTCAGCGGGAAGCCTGCCTGCTGCTTCTTCTCTCCCTGCCTCACCCCCTGCTTGTGCTCTCTCTCTCGCTCTCTCAAATGAATAAATAAAATCTTGTAAAAAAAGATAAATATACCTGTTATATAATTATATAATAGATAAATATACCTGTGGGCACTCTGATAAATCCTTCTCTGCAGCACTTAGGAGTTCAATACTGAGATTCAGTTGCCATCATATTATTTTCCATTAAGCAGTTTGCTTTGTTTTGTAGATAATTAAATATCGTGCTTTTTCCATGATAGTACTGATGATAATAGTAGTTATTACTGTACTTAGATGGCTCTTATGATGTAGCATTGCTACTCTGTTTTACATATGTTAACTTAATCCTCACAACGCTCTATGAAGTTGAGACCATTATTGTCCTGATTTATGGATGAGGAAATTAAGACCGGGAGGTCAGGTGTCTTGTCCAAGTCAGTTTCAGAGCTGGGATTTTAACCCAGGCAGTCTGGCTCTGGAGTCCAGATTTTTGATACACATATTCTTTGTTTCCAGAGCTCATTTTAAAGTTTCTCCAGGGCAGGAACCATGGCTCCTTTTGCATCTATTTTCTTCCTCAAAAAGGTCTAGCACAATGCTCAGTATAAATAGTTGTTAACTCACAGGCTGAGACCCAGGGGTGGAAGGTCTGTTGCAACCATTCCCTGGGTGGTCATCAATTCACTGTGCCCTAAGCATTGTCCCTCAGGAGAATACGTTAAGGTATGTCTAAGAGACAAAAGAGATAGTACAGAATAGGAAGTCAGAGAAAGGGAGATCATCAACATCAATATATAACAAAGGTTCCCTTGGGTTCAGCCAACAAAGACTGAGTAACTCCCTCCTCCCTCTCCCCATATGGCTGGCACTGGATTCAATGCAGAGGATTCAAAGACATCGGTTTTCACGCTCAGAGTTTTACAACCTGAAGCCAAAGCTCTTAGGCAGAGGGTGGGAGTTGCGGCGGATTGAAAGGGCAGATTGCTAGACCCAGACCCACAGAACACATTTTTAGAAGCTCCTGGAGGAATGTGTCGCATAGGTGGCAAGATGAGAAGAGTTTTCCGGGCTGGGAGAACAGGGAGAACAGGAGAACCAGGATTCTGGCAGGAACGAACATGCATGTCTGGGAGTGAACAAGGAGACACCGAAGGGGCCAGGGGCGCTCCGGAGCACACAGCTCCCAGGCCCAGCAGCCCTCTGGGGATCGGACAAGCAGCTGTCCAGAGACGGGAGTGCACATGCAAACATCTCCACCCCTGGAACCACTCTTAAGCCCAGGGTGCCCAGATGCCCTGGTTTGCCAGGACAGTCCTGTTTGATTCCTGTTATTCCAGTGTCTCTTCTAGAAGTGTCCCCTTTCATTCTCAAAAGCATCCTGCCGGGGGTGTAAATGACATGGTCACCTTACTCAGAGGCCACTTTATGCAGCCTGACATTGCAGATCATTCTGCTTCCCGAACACCCCAAATCCCATCTCCCCATCTTTGGTAGAAGGGACTTAGAGCCTGCATTACACACATCGGCTTTCCTGCCTTCTCCATCACAGGAGGCACCCGCTGCGCCCCGAGTCCATCTGATGAAAAAATCCCCAATTAAAAAATATATATTGGCCTGACTTCCTGAGTGATCTTAATCTCCAAAGCAGTGGGCTGCATTCGTGATCTGATAAAAAACACACATGCAGGATTACAAAGTGTCTGGAAATGGACATAATCAAAATCTCAAAGTAGTTTGTATTCCACTGGAAACCCTGCTAGGATGAGAGGGGAATAGGTGTTCCTTGGTGTTTCAAAAAAATGCAAATTCTGCCTCTCCAGCTACTCTGAGGGCAATTAGGTACACACCACTGCTCTTAAGTAATTAAAGTCTATGGCGTTAGACAAGTGACTCTATAAACACACTTTTTACCACCTTTTACATGGAAATTTAAATGCTTATTTACATTTACTTCAGAATTTAATGTTGAACAGATGTCTTGAGGCCCTTCTGAGAATCAAAACGGCTTATATAAATCCTTCAGATCCAAACATTTCGGGCCCTCACAAACTTTCGGTTGAATTCTATTGCCAATTCAAAATATTGATGTGGTTTTATTTCAGGTTTATGGAAAGCAAAGACCTGAAGGGCGCTGGTCCCGCCCGCATGCACTTCAAATACTCAGGTTGCTTTGTTCTCCCCTCCGTGTCTGTGCAGGATCTAGACAAAAGGGTGCTCTGCCCTCAGGAGGTTTTTTGAATGGAAAGGATTCCTCTGATGAGCCATTTGGAAGATTTAAAACATCCTTTTAGAAAGTTTGATAAGCTATCAGAATTACTTCATCAGATTTGAATTCTGTTCAAATGGGAAGCCAAAGCTACATCCACTATAGGAATGTGTACTCGGGGTTTCCTTTTCACTTGCTGAAACTCAGCGAGGAGTTTAAATACTAGAACATATTGGGGCGCCTGTGTGGCTCAGTCATTAGGCGTCTGCCTTCAGCTCAGGTCATGGTCCCGGGGTCCTGGGATCGAGCCCCGCATTGGGCTCTCCACTCAGCGGGAGCCTGCTTCTCCCTCTCCCACTTCCCCTGCTTGTGTTCCCTCTCTCGCTGTGTCTCTCTCTGTCAAATAAATAAATAAAATCTTTTTTAAAAATAAAAATAAATAAATAAACACTAGACCATATTGGCAAACTAACCTGTTTGTCGCTAGAGCGGTTTGGCAGATGGGATGAGGTGAGCTCTGGGCTCCTACTCTGTGTGAGAGCCTGTAACAGCTACTGCAGGGGAGGGAGGGCAATTTTAAGGGGATGCACAGGCATGGCTTTGGAGTCGGGTCCTTAAACAATCACAGGATTTGAACCAGAAGAAAATGGGCAGGGGATGGGGGTGCGGAGGATGAAAAGAATGCCAGACATAAGGAATGGCTGAGGCAAAGGCACATGGGAAGGAAGTGAGAGAGGTGGGAAACCAGGGGAGAGTCTGTAGGGTGATGAGGGAGATACTGGAGTCTCTTCGTGGTGCGTGGTAAGTTTGCGCCTTGTTTCCAGGCGAAGTGAGTGTCATGGCTCAAGCTCTGCTTGTACATCTGAACTGGAATCAGGAAAGGTTAGAGGCGGAGGTCAGTTAGGAGGATATTACAATTGTTCCGATAAAAATAAAAAGTAATATGGGGGCGTCTGGGTGGCTCAGTCGGTTAAGTGTCAGACTGGATCTCAGCTCAGGTCTTGATCTCAGGGTCATGAGTTCAAGCCTGCGTTGGGCTCCATGCCCAACGGGGAGCCTACTTAAAAAAAAATAATAATAATAATATGGGTGCAAGTTAGGATAGCAGAAAGGAGGGATGGATTTTTAAAAATCATAATTCAAATCCACTGGCAACTGTTTATATGTGAGGGGCAATGGGTATTCCAAGATAACTGAGGCCTTGAGCCTGGACAGCGGGAAGTGGTGAAACCATCAAGGTGAACAGAGGCCACAAATGCAGGTTTGGGGTGAGCAAAAATGAGCACGGTCCTGGATGTCCTCAGTGCGAGGAGCTGGGAGGTAGAGCTCACCACGGAGAGAAAGATAAATACACTTCTGCAATCTATGAAATGTTCACGATTATAAGTAACATTTGCTGCATGAATGCAGGAAGGAGGGGAGGAAGGAAGGAAAGACAAGGAAAAGTAAAGAGTTCTCCGCGAGGGGGCTGGATGTGGAGGCCTCTGCCTAGGGGGAGGGAGCCCGTGTGGAGGCTTCTGTGTGGAAAGATGACATGAGGTAAAGGGAAGGAGGCGGGCAATGGAAATGATGCAGAGCAGGAGGAGAGGGGGGCTAGAGACAGATCTCATTGAGGGGCCAGAAGACAGGGTCAGAATGGAAACTGTCCGAGGGGCAGAATCAGGAACCGAGCCAGCACAGTGTTGTCAAAATGGAAAGAGAGAGGCATCTCTAAATACGAGGGACAGTGGTCAGAAGACTGGGAAAAAGTCCTTGGGGTTGGCGTCTTGGAGTTCATGATGTGAACTAATTACATGCCTCCTTCTAGAGCTTTCCCTTCGCACCCACCCTGTGAGGTAGGTATTGCCATGAAGCTGCACGAGGAGTTGACATCTGTTAAGTGACTTCCCCAAAGCCCCAGGACAAAGCCCAGGGAAGGACAGGGACTCTAAGCCAGCGAGGCCTCACTGTAAAACCTCTGACCCTCACACACTTGGCCATGAGCTTCAACACGGCAGTGAGGGTGGAAGCCAGAGCTCAGTGTCTGGGAAAGACAAGGAAGCAGGAACTCACATTGCTTCTCTGCTCACACTCATGGTGGGTCTGGAACCGTGCTCAGGGCTCCCTGCCAACGTGGGCCCTGGGGCCCCAGGAAAGGGGAGGGGAATGGCAGCCGGAGGGCGAAGCAGGGTAGCCGCAATCTCAGGGAGGGGCAGGAGGACGGTGACTCTGGGCCTTGAGCCAGAACATGGAAATAGTTTCGCAAAACAGAAACCTGCATTACAACGAGCTGCTGTAAACTAGGATTTTACGGCTAGACCAGAATGGAGTCACTTGCTATTTCCTTTCTTAATACATTCGGGAGTGCTATTTCCTATATTTAATATATTATGGGTAAAAGTATTCATGCATTAGAATTGTACATACTTTTTTGGGTCCCTTGTTTTTTTCTGATGAGAGAATGATATTTCCTTTCAAAATGATAGTGGCATTAAGCTCTGGATCATGGAAAACAAAAGGAAAATAGGCCATGAGAACATACGAGCTAGAAAGGGAAATAAACACCAGTCATCGGGGTGAATTCTCCCAATTGTAGGGCAGGAGAATTTCATGAGGGGAAGAAAATTCACTTTGCCCTTCTGAGGGCAAAGGGCATTTCTGCAGTGGCCGTTGTGCAAAGCGCTGAGCCCGTCCCCGGGGGACACGGGAGGGCTCCTAACGGGAAGGCCGTCATAACAGGAGGGCCGTCATGTCTGTGTACATTCCGTACACTGTATACATGGCTGAGCTCAAGCTGGCCGCTCCTCTGGGCGGCTGGTTTCAGTCTAGTCAGTGCCCCCCTTAAACCAGCTGCAAGCCTCACGCATCCTTGAATGTCTAGATCGGGCAGGAGGATTTTCTCCTGTGTCCGAAGAAGCCCCCAGAGGAGGGAAGGCCAGACCTGTGCTAAAAGGCTTTAACATCGGGAAACTGCTGGGGGCAGGAAAGGTGGTTGTTCGTCAACCCTTGGCTTCAGCTGGTGGAGAAGCATTTTGATAAACTCGGAGCAATCAGGGGCTGTTACACACTCAGAAGAGCTGTTGGAGGGGATTTTAAAGGAGCCCTCTGACTCCAGAATATTTGGGAAGCTGGAAAAGAGGTTTGACCATTAAAGCTATGTCTACTTGGTGCCAAAACAATGAGTGAAAATGAGAAAAAAACCAAACCTACCCATTGTCTGGATGACCTACTGCTTCGCCTTAGGTCTGAACTGGGCCCCTGTCACACGCTCCCCACCGTGACCCCACCCCAGGACGAGGTGTTTCTGTGAAGCGCCCAAGGCTGAATCTCCCCAGGACCTTATCAGTCCCGTGGCAACCCCTTCATTCTGATGGCACCGGGGTCTCTGAGGCTCCTCCAGTGAGCAGACTCAAACATCTGATTCAGACCTGACCCGGAGACAGCAGTCATTGCCTACTTGACCTAAGCACCATCCACTGGCACTGTAGCATTGCGTGACAAGGGAGGGACTGCCCCAGAGCTTTCTCCTCTGACCTGACTGCCTGAAGTTGGCTGGCATCAGGTGGATACAGTCTGCAAGGCAAAGGCAAAGCTTACAAACTGAAGGACCCATTCTCTCGCGGCCTGGGCATACATGCCCCTCTGCGGAGGGCTGCACGCTGGGAAGCAAGAGAGCTTGGCCTAGGACCACCACAGCTTGGCTGTGCAGCTTTGACCCGCAGTCCTGGGCAGCTGTGAGCAGTAAGGACACAAGGCTTCCTCTCTGGAATCTTCCAACCTGGCCCTTCATTTCATCAGAGGGCTGCTCTAGTCCCTTCAGCTCCTGTCTAGGGCAGGAAACACACGCAGTCCCAGGTCTGGGGCAGGACTCTGAACATATCCCCCATCCAGAAAGGGTCTGGGGTATGCTCAGGGGCCGGTGGGGTCCATATCCCAGTCCTGCTGCTCTTTCAAATGAGGCCGGCCACACGGGACTTAGGGAAAGCTCTCAGAACTGCACCACCTCGATACCAGGCATCACCAGGGGATTTTTCAGAAGGCCCCAGGCACTTATCTTACTTGTTAAACTATTCACTTGAGCTGTATGAAATTGCCATTTTTTGGTAGGTCAAACATGGTCAAAAAGGTAATGTGTTCATCCTCACAATAGCAATTGTGAGAACAGTGTAAGGCATATGGTGGAAAGAGCACAGTTACGAGAACCAGACCTAGGTTCAAATCTCAGTTCTGTCACCCTCTTTCAACAAACACATCCTGCATTCCTGCTCCGTGTCTGGTACTGTTCCAGGAGCTGGACGTGTAATGGTGACAGAGACGACGGACCTTGCTCTTCATGGCACATTCTGGGGGCGCTTCCTAGGTGTTCGATGTTGGGCCACTCAGCTTCTCAGAACTTCAGCTAAAAGTTTGTGAGGGTTAAACGAGATATTGCACTTACGGGCAGACGTGCCCTGGAGGCCTTCAAGGCATGGTAGTTCCTGTTATTTTTCTGTGGCTCATGGAGGACTCCTAATAAATATTTATTGAATGAAACAGCCTTGGAATGGATTGTAGGAATCTTCAAGCCCACCTCCTACAGGAGAATGGTGCCCGTGGGGGCAGGGGCCACTGGAACAGAAGCCCCCGGATCCCCACAGCTCTGCACCTACCCTGGGGCCCGCAAGAGACCAGCTGTGGTCAGCTCCCATGAAGTCAGGAGGGCGGTAGGCATAAGAGTTCCGGAAGGTACCGTTTGGTTCATCTTTCTGAACGGATTTGAAATCATTTAATCTGAAGAAAATAATTGTCCCATTTATTGATTGAGGCAAAACAGAGTTTGGGACCTCAAAGGAGATGTGGAAACTACCTGCAGGAACTCCCGGTTTTAGAAATCAAACACAGATTTGGCTCTGGTTAATAAGAGGACATGCAAATTGACCAGGTCCCCCCCCCCCCCACCACCACCACTTTCCATCCAGCGGGGTCGCTGGCATGAACATGGACATGGAATAACGGATTCCTCTTGCAGCCCGGGGGCCTATTCTCCAGGCTCTGTGTGCAAACAGGCCATCTGGACATTTCATAGGTCACCCTGCATAGCATTTCAAGCTACACAGATCATCCCAGACAAGGTAAGAATAAGCACACAGTTGCTATCTAGCAGTACAGCTTCTGATGGTACCTTCACTGTCGTCATCATCCTGAGCTCCGTCCAGCTCCTCAGGTCCATTCATCACAGGTGATGCACAGGGAGGTGAGACCAACAGTTGCACCAACTTTTTTTCATACACTTTTCTGGTGGAAGCTGAAGAAGAATGTGGAGAACAGATTAAGTTATCCCGTTTGTGTAGGCGATCTCACTGCATGCTCGGTATTTCACCACGGGATCCTTATTCGTGTACCTTACACTGTTGGTTAATTACGGCCTTTACAATAGGGTCCACCCCACAGCTACTCAACGCGCTCCTATCCTTCCACAAACAATTAAGTTGAGGCCTCCATGGATTAGCCAGGGAGGCAGGCATTGGATATATCCAAAAGTAAGACTGACAAAGTTGTACTTCCCATCTATGGGGAATATGAACAATAAGTACATAAACAGTTAACATAGTGCACATCCTAGAAACGAAAAAAACCAACAGGGTGATACAACCAAGAGTAAATGGGTTTTCCTTGTTGGAAAAAACCAATCCTTTCTCTCAGGCCCCGTACTTAGTAACCTGTGCGTAACATCTGGGTGTATTTATCACTTCTTCCCCCTTTATGGTTTTCTGTGTTTTAAGAAATTTTTTCTATTTCCATTTTAATGTTTTTTATTGCATATGTTCCTTCCACTGTAAATAATTTTAAATCTTGGGAGGTAGTTTATAAGTAATAAATGATGAGTCTCTAATATTTGCCTCATACGTACGTAGTATTGGTCCAGGTGAAAATCCAAGCTTACTAAGTTCACGCTGTAATTCATAGTCACTCAGACACTTCACATCCACCATGGCGTAATAGGAGTTTGGTCTCTTTCAGACAGTGGAATCTATGAAAGAGGAAAACATTAAATTCTTTAAAGCAGCCTTACAAATAAGAACTAAAAATTTCCCGAAAGTCCACAGAAGTGCTTACAACCCAATCTCTCCAGTTTTGAAGGTACACGGGCAATAACCCCCCAAATCAGCATTCTCTGCAATAAATCTCTCTTGGGTTTAGGTTGCCTCAATGCAAGGCTTTGGGTGGGTGTCACCTTCCCCACTGTCTCTGGGGTTGAATTATTTCTAACTTTTCTACTTAACTCATGTGAGAAAAGTCTTCTGCACCAAATGAACACGTGAACAAATATTTCTATGACTGCTTAGGAACTCTGAGTAAGACTCAGGCACTGAAAAAATAAGAAGTTAATTAAATATGAAAGAGCTGAGAGAGATTTTCTAGTGAGTTAAATAAAAGTTATTTATCCCTGCCCTCCTTTTGATGAGAGTCCAGAGAGTCCAGAGTGTTCAGTTATTGCAAACACTAGTAGTTTTCACACTTGTAATTTAACTCGGAACATAACGAGATGGTAGTTTTTAATTAACCGCCAGCAGACTTTGTAATTGCTGAATTGGCATTTGAAAAAAAAAAAAAGTCAGCTATTCATTCTCTGGCACATAAATTGACTTATATAGGCTTACACAAGTCTTGATTGGCTTTCCTGTCCTACACCAGCCTCAAGTTCAATCACATTTATGCACTTGATCTCTTTATCCCCCCAAAAGGACCCCTCCACCTACTTAACAAACCTTGAAAAAGACACATTTGTTACACCTTTCAACAGAGATTTGTAATGTAGAAGTTTATTTATTGTACCTCGCTGCTATTATATTTCCAGGCTTTTTAATATTGCAGTGAAAACAACTGCAAGAAGATCACTCAGCATCAGAGGATCTGGACCAATTTTAAGTAATGACTTTGCCTTTATTGGTGATCAATCAATGTCCAATTAGGAAGAACATTGTATACAAGCTGGAAGAAGCTGTGAGTTGTCATGTACAACAGGGTTGTTGGAGAATGCCTCGCTTTACAGTTCTCCTCCTTAAAGCTACACTTGGACCAGAGTCACATTCTGGCACAGAGTAGGGGCTTAGTAAATGGAAGTTTCCTTCTTCTCTACGTGTTGGGGAAGCTGAATTAACATGTTTGGCCCCTAGGAAACGACCTAATATAGAAAGGAAGAGGACAATACACCTCAGATTATTTTTACTGTTATTACCCTTAGAAGCTAGCTTAGGCCCATCCTGCGACATTTCTTCCTGAGAACAGCTGTCTGTTGTTTCAACGCCTTCTCCAAAATAACCTCCAAAAGAACCCTCATCAATTTCAAGTGACACTAGACAACCGCCTAGAGGGAACACACATATGGAAGAAAAGTATTCAAATGGAATCCAACTGGATGATTAATCCACTTACCCCTTTACATGGTTGTCTAAAGTCTATGCAGTTGGGTTGGGTACTAAAGCTGGGGGAGTTTCACCCAAGGGTTTCTAGTAGCACCCAGTCCCTTTTTGCCTGTTAGATATTATGGTAATCACAATACTGACAGTGTGACATCAGTAAACCCCATAGCAACAGACTGATGTGAAAGCCAGATGATTAATTTAACCTACGCTCAGACAGAAGGAGACACTGGTTGACTTTATAGGCAGCCTGCCATGATAAAATGTCAAGAGATGCAGAGAAGTTATCATTATGCACAGGAAGTGGGGGGAAAGTGCTGCTACCCAACCAAACAGTGCCAGGAAACTGGGAAGATAAAGGAAAAATTAAACAAATTCAAGCATCTCGGCCATCCTCAAAAGATCCATAGTAGTAGATGGGTAATTTGGCCACGGGCTCTAGGCAGAGTAAGAAAGGAGAAGACAGCTATATTAACTTGTCAAGGAATTGCTCATTGAAGAATAAGAACATTCTTCAGACTATTAGCTTGAGTCTTTTTTAAAAAGACTGCTGAGACTTTAGAAACAATTATGCAAGACGAAATGTAAATATGGGAGAACACATTGCCTTAATTAAGTGCCAGGGATAGGAGGGAGTCACTTGAAAGGGTTAAGGGGACAGTGAGCCAGCCTGCCTGGAGTCAAATTGCAGCTCTGTCTCTTCCCAGCTGGGTGACATCGGGAAGGTAAGTTACTAACCTCCCTGTGTCTCCTTTTGCTCATCTGTAATGGGGATGACAATGGTACCTACCTTACAGGACTGTTACTCGGTCGCAATGAGTTTATAAAACACATAAAATGCTTGGCACCTAGTAAGCACGATATAAATGTTTCCCATTATTCTAATTATTCATGAGCCATATCCTCAAAGTCTCCACATCTAGTTTCTTCCTCAGGAGGCCCCATCCCATTTACACTTGCCCATGGGACTTGACCATTTCAACATTATCAGGATTCTGGGAAAAGATTAAGCATCTTTGTGTGTATCGTCAGGGAGATTCATTGACTGATTCCAGGCTGTAGTTTCGAGGGCTATAGTTCCAGAGTTTCTGAATAGAGCATCAGTTTCCAAACAAACATGTTTGCCAACATCCAAACATCCAAACATTGGATTCACCAAACAAAGACTTGGAAAATTGACACATTTGTTTCAATCAAAGCAAATAAATGATAGGCTTGGGTTATTAGGATGCATAAGCATTTTGTTTACATTTCCCAGAATTGCTTTCAACAAAAAAGCAGCCAGCAGGTGGAACTGCTTGCATTTAAACAGACTATTAGGATGAAACAGGCATTTCTAGAATAATTTCTTAGACCTCTGCGGTTTAAAGGAAGCTAGGTTGACAAAGGATTCAATCAGATGATCTGATTGGGTTGAGCCTTCTATTATGTGCAAACCATTCTGTCTGAAATTATTCTCCTGAAGAGCCCACTAGCCTATCCATGATTCTGTTCTCAGCATTATTCTGTTTAAGAATTCCTATACTCTGCAGGATCCAGAAATACTTGGTTTTGCTGTTTGCAGCACCCCTTTTCCTCGGTTTTATCTGTGAAATCCTGGGCATTTGCTTGTTTTTTGTTTATTATTCCTTCCATGGCTGCAAAGATATTTTATTCCATTTCTTGAGGGAAGCAAGTTTTAATTGCCAATCGAGAAGGTATTCAACATGATAAGGTATCTAAACCCTGAGAGCTTCCTCTTTTCATTAAAATGTAGATCCAATTTCTTTTCCCTTAATGCCACATGCTGTTATTAAACCGAAATAACGGAAATAGTAAAAGCCAGATGTCACTTCGGTCTCAGGTTTGACGTGGGGCACAATTTCCTCTCCTCAAGTTTAATCTGCTGTTATTTACCAACCCCATCCTTTGGAAGAATGCACAATTTAAATGTAAATGCAATTTACATAGGGGAGCAGATAGTAGATTTGCAGTTTCAATTGCCAATAACCGTTTGCAAAGGGGGAAATCAACTAAAGCAAAGATCAGCAGCTGTCAGGCTGAAGTCTGCATCACTTGCCATTATCCTAGACTTTCCTCCTGAAGGCACCTGCCTCTGAGCCTCAGCGAGGCGGGCAAAAGGAAGTGGAGAACTGAGGCATCTTCCCAGATATTTCAAACTTCATTTACTATTGACTAGGGGGAAAAGAGGAAGTTTGGGTTTCAAATGGGCAAATTCAGTTGGCGTCATCACTGGAGTCATTAACTGACTCCATCCCTTTCAACGAATATTTATTGATCATCTCCTATGGGACAGACATCAGGCTTGGCCTAAATTAGAGGGTGGTAGAGGAGAATACAATACAAAAGTCCTCCTTTTAAGGTGTTCATTGTCTCCTTTAAGAAAAAGAGAACAAATAATGATGGGGAAATCAGGTAAGCTGTTAACAGAGGGCTACCAGAGCCCAGATTCGGAAGCCCCTAAGTGTTGAAAGATTCATTTAGGCTGAGACTTCCAGAATGAGCAGTAGTTTGCCCTATAACAAGGGGATTGAGGACAGCCATTCTAGGAGCATAGTGATAGAAGGGAAATGAGGGAAATGAGCTGGGGGACAAGTTGGGGCTAATTTGTGAAGGAGCCTGTGGGCCATGTGGAAGAGTTAACCCTTCAGCTTTGGGCACATTTGGAAGTTTGGAAGTGGGACGCCGCAAGATTGAATTTCTGACACTGGCTGGGGGGGTTCTGTGTTCATGCATTTGATACAATTTAGGTTTGGTTCTGAGGAGAGACTGAGTTGGTGGTGCAGAGTCTGGAGGCTACTTGGGGGAGTTGTTACAACAGTCCAGAAAGGAGTTGATTCAGACTTGGACCGGGCCAATGGGAGGGAGGACTGGAGAGGAAGATACATGATTCGTGAATGATTTAGGAGCTGGAAGAGCCAGGACAGGATGTCTGATTGGATGTTTCCTCCTGACTTCAGTGGCGCAGGCATGAGCTCCCTCTAAATCTTTTGTCTCAGCCATGAGCGCACTTACGGAAGGAACCATATGGAGTGTGGTCTACACAGCACTGACACCGAAAGGATTCTGTTCTCGTCTAGTCAGCCCTTGATTATCCACACTACTTGAAGACAGCAGCAATGCAGATAATCCATAACTCTCTTCTATTTGGCTTTGGAATTAATTACATCTTTTAGAGCAAATTTGCCTTCCTAATTAATCTTTCTTAGGTTAATATTAAAATTAACTAATACTCTCTGAGCCTGTAACAGCTGGGCAGGGGAGGGGAGGAGCAGGGGAAGGGGAGGGCAGGGTAGCTGCTCAGACTCAGGCTGAGCAGCCGGAGAAAACCACTTCATATTTAAAATTCGGGGTGAATCATCCGTGGGGGCCATGAGCTGGGTCTAGCTCACTGAGAGGCACCTATAACTAGAGACTCAAATCCCTTGGGAGTCCAGGCACTGAGCACCTACTATGCACCGAGCACGTGGCTAAGCCTGAAGATAAGACAAACACAGCAATCTCTGCTGTCAAGGAGCTGCCTGTTGAATGGGGACAACGGAGGAGTAAACAGATCATTCAGATCAAATGCAGTCGGGGCTCTGCCGCAGCACCTTCTCAAGAGAATAAGGCGTGAACGAGGTTTATGGAGAAAAAAACAAAAACAAATTTGTATGAAACAAAGGGGAGAAAGTCACTTAATTGTTGTTTTTTAAACATACCAGCAAATATGCTTTTTTAAAAACATTTTATTTATTTATTTGAGAGACAGAGAGAGCATGAGAGGGGGGAGGGACAGAGGGAGAAGCAGACTCCCTGCCGAGCAGGGAGCCCCAAGGGGGACTTGATCCCAGGACCCTGAGATCATGACCTGAGCCGAAGGCAGACGCTCAACCAACTGAGCCGCCCAGGTGCCCCTAAAATATGCTTTTAATAAAATGAGTACATACAGTTTTTTCTTTCAGTAACTCAAATTTGTAAATTCCTCCTATGTGAAGTAAGATGTGATGCTCCCTCATGATTTTTAAGCTATAATACTTCAGCCCCAAGATTTCCTCTGAGCTACCATGGAGGGGTGGAGGCACAGAGCAGCCCCACTCAAGGGCAACCAGAGCAACCTCACCCCTGTCTGCTTTCCATATTGAGCTCCTATGAAGACTGCCTCTGTTTTATTTATTTATTTATTTATTTATTTATTTATTTATTTACTGAGAGAGAGCATGAGTGGGGGTGGGGGCAAGTGGCAGAGGGGGAGGGAGAGAGAGAATCTTTAAGCAGGCTCCATGCCCAGAGCGGAGCCTTGACTTGGGGCTCCATCTCATGACCCTGGGATCATGACCTGAGCTGAAATCAAGAATAGGATGCTTAACTGACAGAGCCACCCAGGCGCCCCTGAACCCTGCCTTTAAAGGGAGAATGTCACTACTACACAAAGTTAGGAAGCTACTAATCTAGACCGTTTTCTGCACTGCTTCTTAAAACCAAAATGACTTCTAGTCGTGTTATGAAGACAAACCAAACCTTAGATACTGACAAATTATGATCCTGAGGGCCTCCTTCCTGGTGTCCTATAAGTCCTGCATATGGAGATTTATTCTGCATAAACCTGCAAGAAACTTTGGATAATCCATGGATGATAGATATCTAAAATGTGGTTTTTGTCCTCAAAGGGATTATGTTCTAAATGGAGAAATCAAAAACACACAAGGGAAAAGGTAAATCAAAGTTCATAATCGAATACCAACACAGTGGTACCCATGAGTGCCACAGAAGTTCAGAAGCAGAGAAAAAAAAATCAGCACAGGTTGGGAGTGGCAAGTGTTCAGGGAAAGCTTCCTGGAGGAGGTGGAATTCAGAGTGTGAGCTAACGCTTGGGCAAGGTCTGGATAGGCAGGAAGCAGGAGGATGGGCATTCTAGGCAGGGACACATTATGAACAAAGGAATGGAGTAGGATTTGCTTAGAGAAGCGGATGGATGCGGTTGAACCAGAGAGCCCTAGGATTTCCTATTAAGGTGTAGGGCCCCAGGACCATTGTGCCTCCAGGTTCCTCCCATTCTGGGGCCCTCTGATGACAATGATGGGTCGCCCCTTGAGGCCACTGACAGAAGGTGTTCAGTGATGAGAGCAAGGCCATCAGGAAGACTAGCCTGAGAGTGCAGGGCAAGATGCATTTCGGAGGAAGAGACACCAGCAGGGAGATGCCGTGGGTTCTTGGCCCTAGTCTCCCCCTGAAATGGTCATGAATGGTAGTGGAGGGAACGCAATGAGGCTTTGGCATGCCAGAGTCCCAACCAGGAGCTCAGAAGCCACCAGAGGACCTTGGGAGGCAAATGCAGAGTGGTCAGGAGCACAAGCTCTCAGGTCAGATTGCCTCCATTTGTATCCTGGACCCGCCACTTACTATAAGCTCTGTGTCCCTGGGCCCTGGCTTTCACATCTCTACAGTGGAAATATAATAATAATAGTACATTCTTCATGGAATTACTGAGGACCAAATTAATGCATCTCAAGTGCTTAAAACACTTTTTAAAAAGATTTTATTAATTTATTTGACAGAGAGAGACACAGCGAGAGAGAGAGAACACAAGCAAGGGGAGCGGGAGAGGGAGAAGCAGGCCCCCCCGCTGAGCCGGGAGCCCGATGCGGGGCTCGATCCCAGGACCCTGGGATCATGACCTGAGCCGAAGGTAGACGCTTAACCATCTGAGCCACCCAGGTGCCCCTAAGATTTTATTTTTAATGTTTAAGTAATCTCTACACCCAAACTCACAATCCCGAGATCAGGAGTCGCATGGTCCACTGGACTGAGCCAGCCAGGCGCCCTTCCATAATTTTTTTAACCCAATTAATTTTAAACAGTTTCAAGCAGGGGCGCCTGGGTGGCTCAGTTGGTTGGGCATCTGCCTTCGGCTCAGGTCCTATCTCAGGGTCCTGGGATTGAGCACCACATTGGGCTCCCTGCTCAGTGGGGACCCTGCTTCTTCTTCTACCTGCCACTCCCCCTGCTTGTGCTCACTGTCTTTCTGTCAAATGAATAAAAAATAAGTTTCAAGCAGAAGGAAATTATAAGCAAGTAAAGTGAAAGTTTAATGAAACTCACACATACCCTTCACTCTGCTTCAACAGTTGTGAACATTTTTCGTGTCAGCAAAGAGCTTTGAACAAGGGAGTAACATGAAAGCATTTGAGTCTGAGAAGGATGCCTCTAGATGCTTCTGAGAGAAGAGTACACAACTGGACACAGGGGTATCATTAGGTTGCAGCAAACCAACCAACCATTCATTCATTCATTCATTCATTCAACGAATAATTCCTGAGTTCTACCACGTGCCTGACACTGTTCTTAGTGCTGTGAATTTAAGGGTAAATAAAGTAATGGGGTTCCTCCCCTCCTAGAGCTCATGTCCTAGGAGGGGAAAACAGACAAATAAGCAAATGAAGTGAACATTTCAGAGTGTGACAATGAGTCTGATGTGACAGAGAAGGACTTGGGGGGCAGGGGGCTAATTCAGATTCAGTGGTCAGAGAGGGTCATGCTCGTGTGCCCGGAACAAGAAAGCCAGGTGGCTGCAACAACATCAGCAAGAGCATGGGAGAGATGAGACCAGAGAGGCAAGGCAAGAAGAGGTGGTGGCCCGGCCCCAGGTGGTGGTGTGGAGGTACAGGTAAGTATATATATATATATTTTTTTAAAGATTTTATTCATTTATTTGACAGAGAGAGACACAGCGAGAGAGGGAACACAAGCAGGGGGGAGTGGGAGAGGGAGAAGCAGGCCTCCCGCAGAGCAGGGAGCCCGACGCGGGGCTCGATCCCAGGACCCTGGGATCATGATCTGAGCCGAAGGGAGATGCTCAACGACTGAGCCACCCAGGTGCCCCTACAGGTAAGTATATTTGGGGGAGATTTAGGAGGGAGAGCCAACAGGATTTGGTGATGAATCGAATGTAGGGTGGAGAGTGGGGGGTGTCAAGAATGACTCTCCAGCTTGAATGAAAGGATGATTTTTGGCTCGAATATCCAGGTGGACAAGGGTGCCCTTTACTGAGACAGAGAAGAGGGGTACTGGGCGGAGCTCAGACCCCCAGGGAGCCCCCTCACAGCTTTTCAAAATGAGGGCCTGGCAAAGTGAAGCTACTCCTACCTATCTATGCAGCTTCTGGATCACACAGTTGCCTCAGGAAATTCCAAATATCACCACTGTTACCCCTAACCCTCCAAAGTTGGTACTAAGCCACCTCCACTTCCAATCACATAGAGAGTATGGAAGGATGCTTCTGGGTCCAGCTTAATTCGCTTGGGCAGTGGGGGAGAGGAAGGCGATGCCTCAGCCTCTGGGGGAGGGTGGGAACAGGAAGCTGAATCAGAGGAATAGGGTCTCCATGGTGATGTTTTTATCATCATAGCAGGGGTCCTCTGAAGCCATGTCTGTGTCTCATGCCATGTTGGGGCTTGGCTTATCTCAATGTCCCCTGTCTCGGGTGGTTATGATGGCTGAGATTCAAAAGGAGCAGGATTTGGCTGGGAGGCAACATGCAGGTCCCGCTAGAGGGAAGCCTAGCATTAGAATTTCAGTCCTGTGACTTTTGCATGGTGCACAAATTAGAAGGGACATAAAAGATGGCCTGTGAAGAGAGCTGGGGTAGGGAGGAGGATGCCCCAAAATGCAGTCTAGACAGGAGACCACGGAGGCTAGGCAGGTGTCTGTTTCTGGAAATGACACCTCCAACTCTCCTTCACCTGATTTTCATCAGTCCTTGCATTTTGCCCTAGAAGGGCATTTTTTTCCCCCAGCTGTCTATTGGGGGCAGCGGAGGGCAGGGACGGGCATTCAGAGTCACTGTCTGGGAATGAATCCTGGACAGCAGGAGGCTGCTACTCTCACTCCTCATCCCCATCATCTGTCACCCAGCGAGGGCCCCCGGCAGCCAGGCTGCGGACTGCCTAATGAAGACAGAGAGGCGGTTCCGGCTGCGCACAGGTGCCGCTTCCCCATTAACAGAGGTGACATTCCCAAACACTACTCATTACAGAGCAGACACTGGACAGGGCTGCGACACATATTGATGGCAGCAGGGCCAGCCAGCGTCTGTCTGAAATCCCACTGCCCCTGAGAGAGCAAGCAAGAGAGCCAGAAAGAAGCGTCATGAGTGTCAAACCCACAGGCCCCTCACTTTGCCGAGAAAAATCAATGCTTGCCACTCCGGACATTTAGGGCTAAGTCATTCTCACCACTGCCTGCACACCCGAGGGTCCTTATCTTCAGGCACCCCCCAACGCTGACCAGCTCCCGAAAAATCCTTCAACTCCTTCCCTCCTGGGAAGGGCTGATGGTGGGGATGGCTGTGTGTGGGTGGGGGGCTGGCCCTCAAAATCGGACCTGGATCTGGAATGGGCCCACGGTGTAGCTAAGAGCTACGGAGATGGGCTAAGGAGAAGAACTTGCAGACTGAGGGCGATCAGGGAGAACCACAGTCGTGGCCGCTCCTTTCCAGCGGACAGAAGTGCACAGAGCTCCATCTTGGCTGGGATGGGCCGCGCGTTCCCCCTCGAGCCGGGGTCCGCGTAGCCGCCAGCGAAGTGGCGGCCGCCGGGGGCGCAGGCTCCCCGCTCGCGCGCGCGGTGGCCAGGACACCCCCCACGACCCGGGGCCGGGAACCACGCCCCCCCCCCCCCCGGGGCCGGGAGCCATGCCCCCCCAGCCGCCGCCGCCGCCGTGCGCACGCGCTCTCGGCCCCGCCGCCCGCCCCCTCGCGCCGCCGCGGGGCGCCCCCGCCCCCGCCCCGCCCGCTTCCCAGCCCGCAGCAGACGGAACTCGACTTAAAAATAACTATTTTGACAGTTCAGATGTAAATATGTGAGCGACGCGTGGGGCTGTTTTTCCTCCACACTTCCCCTCTCCCCGTCGCTCTCTGCCCCAGCCGAGGCTGAGATAATGGGAGAGCGCCGCCTGCAGGACGCGCCCCAACATGCAGCTGGGGGAAGTGACTGGTCCGAGAACGCTCGGCTCGTGGTGGGGGCGCGGGGGGGGGTCGGTGCGGAGGGAGGAGGGGAGGGGAGGGGAGAATCAGAAGTTAGAAGATCCCCAGCTCGCTTTCTCCACGGCACACGGCACTGCATTTAGGGGCCAGCATATCTCTGCACCATTTCTTGTCTATTACCGGAGAAAGAAGTCATCTAGGATACCGGTGAGATCACTTAATAACTCTCCATACGCGTCTTCAGTTCAGTTTGACCTGTGTTTACTGACTTTCTGTCCTGTGCCCCCAACACTGAGCTAGAGGCAGTGGAAGATGTGAGATACCCAAAATCTTTTGCCATCTATAACTTTTCTTTCAAATGACCCTTTCGGTTAACTCGTATTTACTCCCTGAGCTAGCTAAGTAAGCATTTCAGCACACGCTATCTTATTTGATGCTCGCAAAAACTTGGGGGGTGAGGTGGGCATTATTGCAAAACAGAGGTTTGGGGAGGTTAAGTGAGTTCTCCAGACTGCCACAGCTAGTGAAGAGAACTGAGATCAGAACACAAGTCTTGTGCTCTTTCCCCCATAGCCAATTCAGAGGAAGGGAGATGAAGGCAGAGATCCACTCATTCTACAAATAGGAAAGCCCAGGTCCAGACAAAGACAGGTGTCTATCTGACCACCAACAAGCATCTTAGCTGGAGCAGAGCCAGGACAAAAACACAGGAGCTTTAGGACTGCCAGCCCATGCCTCTGTCATCAATCTTCTGGACCCATGCAGTACGCTGGGAATTGATGGGACATCGTAAGATGTCTTTGAGGTTTTCTGACTGTCTCTCTGGAGGGAGGGTAGAGGAAAAGGTAGTTGGAGAGAAAAAGAAGGGGAGGAAGAGGAGGGAGGAGGTCTGGAGAATGAAGGAGCACAGCTGTGCATAGCCTGGCTGGGCAGAGCTATGAGGTAGAGGTAGTTCCTTGTCAGACCTCCCAGCTACACTTTTCTTTGTCCCCTTTTCCCCGCCACGTCATCCGCAGCCAGATGCCCGTTGATGCTATCACGCCCCCCCCATCCTAATGAAACCTGCCCCAGGAGGGCATCTGCTGTAGTAACTGATGCAGTAGGGCAAATGCCTGACAACTGACCAGTGTTTGCCTTCCTCCTGGATTACAAATCCGAGGGGATCAAAGCCTAAAGCTAAAGAGAGGAAGCACTAATGAAACTTCAGGTATCAGACTCTTTGGGAGAGGAGAGGAATTGGGGAAGAACAGGGCCCACCTGCAACAGAAGAGGCTATGTACAGCACCTGCTGGCAAGGTCGTTGCAAGGCTGGCTCTGGCCGTGCATATGACCACGGGCAGGTGTCTGTAGATTGGCAAGGAGAGAGGGTCCCAAGGATCTGTGCTTTGAATGTTCTTTCCTCTTCATCCTTCAAGGCTCAGCTGAAATTCACCTCCTCTGGAAGCCTTCCCTGATCTCTCCCCACTTTCCAAACAGTTCTGCTCTCTCAGACCCCTGTGGCTTTAAAGCACTTTGCTATATACGCAACCTCAGGCATCTTGCATCCTTCAAGCCTTGGCAGGTTGCTTGGTATTAAATTGTGAGTTCCGCAAGGGGCAGAGCAATGTCTGATTTCCCTGTTTCTCCGGCAGCTTCTCCCACAGGACTTTGCACAGAGTCAGAACTCGATCTTGATCGAAGGGCTTGAATTGACAGCAGTACAGCGCACACTTTCCCCACACAAGGAGGTAAGGACCTGTGCCCGTAGCAGAAGGACAAGACTCCTGAAGACTGAAAGTGTGAGGCTCTTACCTGCCCCAGACTATCTAAAAACACTTAATTGAGGGGCACCTGGGTGGTTCAGCCGGTTAAGCGTCCGACTCTTGATTTCGGCTCAGGTCATGATCTTAGTTAGGGTCGAGGGATTGGCCCGTGTGGGGCTCCCTGATCAGCGGGGAGTCTGCTTGGGATTCTCTCTGCCTCTGCCCCTGCCCCTGCTCATGCTCTCTCTCTCTCTCTCTAAATGAATGGATAAATAGATCTTTAAGACAAAACAAACACTTACTGAGTGCTTCTGTGCTAGGCCGCATGGCAGCTGAAGCAAGAGAAGGGGTGGCCACCTCCCTTTCAGGAGCAGTAACTCCACTGTTCTAAACGATAGATTAGTGTCATCCTGCCCCAAACCACTCCATGCCTACAGGATGCTGGCTTTAGGTTAGAACTTATGGCTCTAGCCCCCCGAGCTCCGCTCACGTACCCCTGTTTAGGGATAATTTGGAATTTCTGTCCCACCGATCAAAGTGGAGTCATGGTATAATAATTCTTTTTTTTTTTTTTTAAGATTTTAGGTTTAAGGAGAGCCTGGGTGGCTCAGTCTTTAAGCGTCTGCCTTCGGCTCAGGTTATGGTCCTAGGGTCCTGGGATTGATCCCTGCATTGGGCTCCCTGCTCCTCGAGAAGCCTGCTTCTCCCTCTCCCACTCGCCCTGCTTGTGTTCCCTCTCACTGTCTCTCTCCCTGTCCAAAAATAAATAAAATCTTAAAAAAAAAAAATTTTTTTTTAAAAAGATTTTATGTTTAAGTAATCTCTACACGCAATGTGAGGCTCGAACTCACAACCCCGAGATCGAGTCACATGTTCTACCGACTGAGCCGGCAGGCATCCCAAAGAATTCTTTCAAAAAACACTTTTATTGATATGTAATTCACATACCACATAATAATTCTTTTTTTTTTTACCATATAATAATTCTTATTCTTTTTTTTTTTTTTTAATTTTTTTTTTTTTTTTTTTTATTTGACAGAGAGAGACAGTGAGAGGGGGAACACAAGCAGGGGGAGCGGGAGAGGGAGAAGCAGACTCCCTGCTGAGCAGGGAGCCCGATGTGGGGCTCGATCCCAGGACCCTGGGATCATGACCTGAGCCGAAGGCAGACACTTAACGACTGAGCCACCCAGGCGCCCCTAATTCTTATTCTTAATATTATGCTGTCTCGTAGCATCTTGCTCTCCTTGTAAGTCTGAAAATTCCCATTTGTTCTGTCAGTAGTCCTGAGAAGCCTGACTTAAAGGTCTTTATTCTTTCTGTAAAAAATAAAAGCACTTTTCAGTCTATGCGATCGTATTATAATCCTAAACAAACTTCCCTGCTTCCAGCCCACCTCCTCCAGCCAGCTTGATCCCACTATTTCTCTGGGGCTCCAGGAGGTAGGAGGCCTGCCTTCGCTCAATGTATTATGGGTAGCACAAGTGAAGCTCACAGCTCTAGCGGCTCAGTGTGTCTCCCAGAGCTTCCTTCTAAGCCCTATCACCTCACTTTATGTCCACGCTCCTGACTTCCTCCTGGTGTCCATTCCCCTTTTCTCCCCAGCAGAGTTGGTAGAAATAAATATTTAGCTTCTGCTGCTGGAGCGTATCCCAGTGCGAAATAAACACGGATGCCCCATCTACCCTGACAACATAATTCATTGACTGCAAAGGGATATAATAAAGTCTGTTTATTACAGCAATTAACAGAGCAGCATTTGCCGGCATGCTTTTCAGAGGCAACCAGAAAAGTGCTTACTCCAGGTGCATAGATTCAGGAAGCCATGCAACTTGAGCCAAGATGAAACCAATTAGAGGCTTAGTAAATGCATTCCAGCCAGCCTAGAAAACTTAGCCATCCCCGAGTCAGTTCAGCTGAGGTAGAACCTCACTGTAGGAGTCCAGCACAGTATGATTGCCACTTTGCTGGGTTAAGACCTGGACCTGTCTGCAGGGTCATGGTCTTGAGGATGTGCCTGAAATGCTCCCCCCAACCCAACCACCCCAGCTGCTGGGTTCAAATCTCACTGACCATGAGAGCATATAGGTGGGGAATGTTAGCATCATTGACTCTCAGGGTACAACTGGGGTGGAGGTGGGGACATAGGGAGAGGACCAGAGGCTGGGCCAAGGAAAAGGGACAGAGTATGATCAGCTCTAAGAAATCCTTTCATTAAACCCTGACTTCAAGGGCATTGTCAAAATTTAAGACCTCAAGCCCCTGGAGAGAAACATGGCTGTATGGGGGTGGGCGGGGGTAGGAAGGAGAGGAACTCAGCCTGGAGGATGTATGCTAACTTGCTTTGGGCATAAAGCCTAGACGAAGACACGAAGCCCAATTGCTCTGGTTCTTTGGTGGAGGGGCAGAGGAAAGGGAAATACTGGTTTAGATTTCCCAGGGATGTTAAGTGTATCCGATTGCTATTTAATCAAACTTTGCTCTCCACCCCCTTTCAAGGGGCCGGGGGCTGGCTCATACCGATAGGACATTCTTCAGGATGAGGTCTGGCTTTCCCAAGAGCAGCAGCTACCCATCCCCCAATCACCAGCAGTGTCATAGCCCTGTGGAGAAAACTCATCTAGAGTGGCAGCTCTTCTTTTTTTCTCTGGAGTGGCCTCTCAGGGAGACCATGGGGAGTTTTGATCTCCTTGAAAATACGAAGCGGAGTGCCTAAGCCAGCTAGAAAACCCAAGGCTCACAAGTGCAGAGGGGACCCACCGCCAAGCAGTTCCTCTAGTTGAGGCAAGACCCAGTGGGTTCCCCCTTTCTTCCATTACTCTTTTTCCTTCTCAGGCCTCTGGGAGAAGGTGCTGCATTGAAGGATGAGGGCAGAAGCCTGCCTGGCCTCTCTGGAACAGAGAAAGTCAGAGCTTTGAGCATCATGAACAACGGGATAAAAATAGCAGTGTTGCCATGGCAACGAAGGCTGGGGAGAGTCCTGAGGATCTGGCTGGGTCCTGCCATCTCCCCCTGCAGCCTTCCTCCCGCCTTTGCCTCTTGGATGGAACAGAGGAATGAGCTGAGGGAGGGGGCAGGCTGCCCAAGAAGGGCAGGGAGACAGACCAGTACCCACGAAGAAACCCTTAAACTTCAGAGCCTGGAGTTGCTGTGTGAGAGCCGGGGCTGCCCAGTTTTGGGGGTTTCTGGCTTTTGGATATCCTTCCTCAGTATCACGAGTTCCTCTAGGGATGCTCTGGGTAGCTCCCTAACCTCACCTTCCTGCTGGATGGTCCTGACCTCCTGGCTCCCCTGTGGATAGCCAAGGTTTCTGTTTCCTCTTCGTGATCTGTGGCTCTGATCCCACAGGACTGTACAGAAGGGAGCCCAGGCTGGACTGGCCACAACAGCCCGACCCAGTAGGCACTGACCTGGGGGGTGTGGTGTGGCGGATAGTGGGGATAGAGGATTCACTCGGACCAGCCAGCCGTCCCGATCCTAGATTGTTTAGCCACATAGGCTGAGGGTGCTGTTTGCATTGGGAACAGGGTGAAGGTGATGACAGCTGCTCATGCTCTTGTTTTTGTGCCAGAGGGATGGAGCGTTCATTCTTTGGGAACAGATTCTGGCTCTTGGTTCTGATGGTGTCGTCAGCCCCATCACCTGCTGCGCACAGCAGCTACCTTCAGGGTGAACACCAGGCTTTCTGGACCAGCCTACGAGGAGCCCACCAGTGCAGCAGTGAGATTTCCTTCTCCGGTGGAAGCCCATCTTCATAGTTGTAAACCAAGTACTTGTCTCCAAAAGCACAAGCCACATCTAGGCGCCTCTGATACAAAGTGCCCTTGAGACCCATGCCTTCCTGTGAGGGAGGGAGGAAATGGGTCTTGTCACCACCTTTTACAGAGTCTGGGAGAGAGGAGGCAAGTTGCTGAGGTCAGGAGGCAGCCGCGGCGGGCGCTGGGAACCTGGGGGCTGCCGCTCTCCATCCAGCTGTCAGCCCATCCCCCCACACGCACGTCCCAAACCACTGGGCCAACTGCACATTCATTCAGGAGACAGGGCAGATGGCAGCCTGAAGATCCTTCCCCTTCCAGAAGGCAAGGCAACGAGGTGGGGTGGGTCAGGCAGCTGCCGCTGAGATCCCATCTCACCTGCAAGGGCTGGTGTGTGTGTGGGGGGGCGGGGAATGTGCGCGAGGGGGCACTTGGGGTGGCATCGACAGGCCTGGCTGTTGGAGGCAGGAGAGGCAGGACTACACGGAGCACTGGGGCAGGATTCCAGCGGAAGCTCCGGGAGCCTCGGCTTCCCTCTCACCACCCCCAGCAGTTCTCAGGTCTCCCGTATCGCTGCTGTCACCCTGCCCACACACGTGTGGCATGCATGGAGCACGGAGCACCTGCAAGCTCTGCACTTCCACGGCGGCCCTGAGCCCCACTGAGGCTCAACGTCCCAGGGCCACAGGGCCCTGGCCTCTGGAGGGGGCTCTTCCGAGGACATTAGTGGAAAGAGACTGAGTCCCAGAAGTCGGACAGGATAATGAGCCTCAAGTCACACTGTCATCAGTGTCTAAGCAGGGCTAGAACCCAGGAGATCCGGTTCCCAGCTCAATGCCCTTTGCGTCCCGCTGTGCTACCTCATGCATATTTCGGGTAAATGATTGCTTTTTTTATTTTTTTTCAAAAATAACAATCTTCCTATATATTTCTATGGACTCCTGTGCGACATCCAGAAGGCCCTTCCCTGGGAATGGAGAAGGAAATGACATTCTAATTAAAATGCCCTGAGACAAGAACCCCTGAGGGCCAGACCCCCAGACAACATTAGAGGCACAAGAACCTCAAGCACCGCTCATATTTCTTTACCCCCCATTCGGCGGCCCGCAGCACAAGAGGGGAAAACTGAGGCCCAGGTAGGCCAAGGCCTCCCACCCTCCTACAAGGACTCAGTGCCACACAGCCAGAATGAGAGGCCCGCCCCCTCCCAGAATCAACTACTCTCTTGCCCCCTGCCTCCATCCAGGAGCTCCTGGCCTCCTCCTCGAGGTGAAGTCTGGGAGAGAACCGTGGAGTGGAGAGAATTAGAAACAGGGAGGGCAACATTGTCCCACCTGTCCTCTGTGAAGGAGCCTCAGCGAAGGGCAGGAAACGAGGTGGCCAGACCTCGCCCCCCGAAAAGCAACAGAAGGAAGAGAAGCCTGGACTACAAGTCAGAGGCCTGGGGGGCATGGTCTGGGGACACTGGGGCTGCTTCTGCCTTTTTGGATTAAACCTCTTGCCTGGGCTCACCCAGGGGCAGAGAGCAGGGCACAGGCCTCCAGACTGGTTCTCGAGACGCTGAGAAGAGCAAAGTTGCCATTTCCCTGAGACGGAAGCCGAGGGACGGCAGAATGTGGGGTGTGTCTGGCTCAAAGCTGTTGCTGTCCTCCTACTCCCACATTTCAGCACGGCCCCAGCTTTCACCCTGATGAAGAAGGGGCCACTGGCTTGGGGTCAAGGGCCCCTGTCTGCAGGCATAACTGGGCCTCCACTCAGAGATGCCTTGACCTTGGGACCTCTCCCATGTTCCCATAGCAGGGGCTCCAGATATCCAGTATCCCTTTGGAGCCAAAGGAGTTCTCCCCGGGGCAAGAAGCTCTCTGAACGGGCTCACTGCCAAACCCCTGCAGCTGAAATTCCTGCCAAGGCCTGAGAGGTGCGCAGGGGCAAAACTCTCCTTCACCACTCCTCCTGACCTTTTCTCTGGGTGAGCCTCTGTGGTCAGGACCTAACACCCAACACCTCTACGGCTCCGGGGATACAATTTCATCCTCCACCACAAGAGTGACTTCTCTGGGGCTGCAGCCTCGCAGGTGACCGCTAGGGACACACATGCCCTCCAGGCGGGCTCTCCTGCGGCGGGATCAAGGTACCCTTGAAAGCCTTTCTGCCCATCTCTGTGCCTCATCCAAGGCCTCTACTGTCTAAGAGGCCGAAGAACTGGGGAGTTTTTCTTCTGTCCCTTGTGACCCCACTGGCCTTTATTGCTGTTCCCTTAAGGGAAGGACTTCTGTTTATAATTCTTTGGATATAAAAGGAACTAACAGATTGTATAAGGCTGGGGCTGGGTGGTCAGGGCCAAGGAAGGGGTGCGAGGAAAGAAATTGTAAGCTGTGCTCCGGCTTCACAAAGATGACCTGGATCCCACCAAATCTGCCAAAAGCTCAGGAAATCTCCCTGAGCATGGGGCATGAGCTGGACAGGCGAAGGTTGCCAGGATAGAAAGTGCCTTTGCTTCTCCCAGGTTCTGGGTGAATGAGCAAAGGAGGTCTTCTCCCCTCCCGGACTGCCCAGAGAGGCGCATTCCAAGGAAGAGGGCACACAGCCCCTCCTTCTGTCTTAGGGCCCTGATGTCCTCTACCCAGGCCACCTGTTAACTGTCAGAAAGGTTATTCTGTCCCTGGATGCTACAGGGGATCTGACTTTGTTCCTGGCCTGACCTGTTCTGTAGTGAAGTAGAGGGCAGGTTTGCTAAAGCTACAGAACCGGCCCGAAGTGTCTCTGCTGCCGGCCCTGCTGTCCGCATGGCCCTCTAGCACCTAAGAGGTTCAGGCACAGTGACAGAAGGTAAGTTATAGCAAATGGGAGGAGGAAGGAAGGAGATAGGTTTTTGTTTGCTTCCTACTGGCCGGAAATAGGCTGGGGGAGGGGAAGAGACTGACCCTGGAAGATTGAGGGGGGGGCAGAGAGATTAGGGGAAAAGTCAAGGCAAGTCCTTGAGGGCGCCCTCTGCCCAGATTCCCCTAAAGGCACAACATGCAAGCCTTTCCCTTTCTATGGCTTCTGAGAAGAGAAAGAAGAGGCAGGTGGGTGAGGCAGGGGGACGGGAGAATAAAGGGGGGACACGGTCTAGTCCAGGAAAGGGGTCCCAACAGTCCGGCCCTGGAAGACAATTCCTGAGAAGGGGAGTCAGGACCTGGGGAACAGGCTCCCACATCTGAGCTGCTGGGAGGAGGCATGGGGGGAGTGAGAGGGTCCGCGAGGCCACGGCTGGAGGGAAAGCTGCTTTCTGGTGTGCAGGGGCCACGCAGTCGGCTTCCTGCCACCAGGACATGGCCTGCGTCTCACTGTCCCGACTCTGCCGTCCGACTCACGAGCAGGCTGCCCACCTTGGGCCTGGCTGCACCTGGCCCAGGAGAATGCTGGGAGGGGACAGGGAAGCAGTCCTGATTTGGGGACGCTGCTCTGTAGAGGCTCCTGCCTCAGGTCCTGAGGTCCCAGGAGCGACTCCATCCTGGGTTTGGAGGGGGCTCGTCTTACACCTGCGCCCTGCCCCGGCTGCCCAAGGCCTCGCCCAGGGTCCGGGCTGCTGGGAGGTCCTCGGGCAGAACAGCCAGTTTTGCATCCGGGAGCAGTGCTCCTAGCCCAAGGCGGCGCATGGCCCCCCCCCCCCCCGTGGAGGAGTTGCCCTGGGGGGGTGCCTGGAGCCCTCAGCCGAAAGCACTTTCACTCCTGGGGCTGCCCCAGGGCTTCTCGGTCTCTGGAGGGCCGGGCAGGTCCTGCCAGAAGTGGGTGCCCTCAGGTCTGGCACCTGCCGGAGGAGGCCGGAGACGGGACCCGGGTCCTGCTCACACTGCCGTTTCCCGCTCTCTGTGAACTTCCTCCTTCTTCCTCTTCATCTTGCAGAAGCCGTGGAGGCCACAGAAGCAGGCGAAAGTGAACTGGGGCATGCCCTAGGCCAGGCTGGGGGGATGCTCACCAGAGATCTGCAGGGAGAGGCAGGGGAGGAAGAGGGGCAGGAGGAAGGCAGGAGAGAGAAGCAAGCTGGGGTTAACGTTCCCAGAGCCCTCCGGGGCTGGCCAGTCACTGGCACTCCCTGAGTGGCAAAGCCCTGCCAAACCTCTCGCAGGCCCGGGGAAGGGGGGTGGCGGCACCGGACAACAGCCTCTGTGAAAGCCGAGTGTCCTGATCTCTGGGGAGCTGATGTCATTCCTCCAGTTGGAGCCTGGGTGAGTCCAGGGCAGGGAAGAGAAAGCCACAGCCCCTGCTGCCTCTGTCCCCCTCCTGCCCCCTCTGCCTCACCTCACTGCCGCACACCTATGCTTGCGCGACAGGAAGCACGCGGCTCAAAGTAAGCTCTGTGCCACCTGACACGGGTTAGGGGTGGGGGTTTCCACTCGCCCCTTTAGGTCACACAGTCCAGTGATCCCAAGGCGGGACTTTGTGGGCCTGCATCCAACACAGCCTTGACCTTGACACCTGGAACTGAGTCACGGGCGGGGAGTGGAGGGAGGGGCCCTTCCCTAGCAGGCCCAGTTTATCTGATACCCTTAAGGAAATCTATAGAAAACAGAATGGACTTTGACTGCTCAGAGCAACGTAAACCCCGGTCCTCCTCATGCAGAGAACAGACAGCAGAGTTCTTTCAACCAACAGGCTATTTTATTGAGCACCTATGCTGGGCAAAGAGGTTGGGAGGTAAAGGGTAAAGACAGAGTTTCTTCCCTGGCACAAAAGTCAGTCTGAGATAGAAGCTGAGGCTGGATTTGCCCCAGCTGGGCATGTTATCCCCCCCGGCTCACACAGCACTCAGCCCTGAAGGCAGGGCCGCCTGTGGTAGCTGGGGCGCTCTGGCTAAGGGTGGGAGGGGATTTCAGGGGATCGGCACTCAGTCTGCAGGGCCCTCCGGCTCACTTCTCCGCCCTGGCCTGCCCTGGAGGGGGCACACATATATTCAAGCCGGCTCCAGCAGAGCAGCTGGGCCCAAAGGGAGCACCTTGCATGGAGGTCAGGCCCACATCAGAGGCCTGCTTTGGATCACTTCTCCCTCTAGAAAGAAGACGGGGGATGCAGCCCAAATGCCGAGAGGAAGGAGGGAGGTGCATGGTGATGCTGAAGTCTGGAATAAGGAAGCACGAGGCCTAACCGTGGCCCAGACTCTCGGGCCGAGAGATTGCATCAGATGGCTCAGGCCCCAAGGCCCCAAACGCTAACCACACCTGCAAGTGTTCCACTGTGTTTGAGGAACCTGGCCAGCCCCAGGTGCCGGCTCTCTGGACAGTTCCACAGGTCTGGCCAAGCTTGCTCCTTTGGACAAATGTCATGTTTCTCCAGGCAGAGCAGAGGGCCCAGCAGGCAGGCCCTCATCAAACACAGGGTCTACAGTGGAGCCAGGTCCGGTCAGGATCCTCCCCTCCCATCCCCTCCAAGGGTCCTGCTAATATAGCTAGTGACTAATTAATAGGTGCGTTGCATTTCCAGTGGCCAGCTGGGTGGGCAGGAGGCCCAGCTTGAGTCAGCATGGGTAGGTAGACTGGTTATTTAATCACCCACTTTCCAGCATCCTCCACACACCCACTCTCCTGGAGTATATATAGAGAGCAGAGAGCAATCTCCAGGATATATATAGACAGAGCTGAGACACAACTACTATATTTCTAGATCCCTCCTGTGACAAACCTAGAGAGATGGGGATCTAAACTGGGGCTTCGATGGCCTGGGTTCTATTCTTGGCTCTGACGCTGGCATGCTGTGTCACCCTGGCAAGTGGCTGTCCCTCCCTGGGCTTTCATTTCCTCATTTCAGTGTACCAAGAGGTGAATCAATTTCAGGTTTAATGGCCTCCAAACCTAAGGGGCTGGCAGGGCACTGGGGATCCTCATCTGCTCAGGAAGGAGGGAGGGAGAACAGGTAGGTTTCCTTGTAATTAGTAATTATAACGCCTACACTTTCCTGGCTAGGGGGATGTCTATCAAGGGTACTATCAACAAAGCATTTCCAAGATTACAGGAGAAAGACGTGGGGAGAAATTGGTAGGCACAACAAAGCTGATCTGGGGAAGGAAGTCATAATTAAAACAAGCCAGGCAAGGAGCTCTGACCATGACCCTCCCACCCCAAGCCTGGGTCTAGGTGCAGCTTGGGTCTCTGGTCCCCCGGGTGCATAGATCCTCTTCCCTCTCCACCCTACTTCCCCTCCAATGTCTGCTTGTTCTACAAATACAGCAAAACTTACCCCCTGTGACTGTTCCTCCCCGAGGCCCTTTGGGAAAGATGAGAAAATCTGGGTTTTGCTCACTGTGGAAAGTTTGGGGGCAGAGGTTGGAGGCACCAGGACCTACAAGTCAGAGTTTCAGGAGGGTTGAATCAAACTGCTCAAGAGTTAGGGATGCCTGGGTGGCTCAGTCGGTTAAGCGTCTGCCTTTGGTTCAGGTCATGATCCCAGGGTCCTGGGATCGAGTCCCACATTGGGCTCCCTGCTCAGTGAGGGGCCTGCTTCTCCCTCTGCCTGCCACTCCCCTTGCTTGTGCTTTCCCTCTCTCTGACAAATAAATAAATACAATCTTTAAAATAAATAAATTAATTAATAAACAGATCAAGAGCTAGGCTAGAAGCTACAACCTGGCTCCTGAGAGCTGTCCTAGGAGCGGGCTGTCTTACAGAGATTCTGGGTCCTTGCTCCTCAGGCAAAGTGTGTAATGAGAGTCTGCTTATTGTGCTCAGGTCGCTGATATAAAGTGTTTTTGTTGCCCCCCCCGCCCCTTCCCTACCAAGGTCTGGAAGCAGTGTGGGCCCTGGGCATGATGCAGGTCCCTGGAACGGCCCCTGAAGTAGAGAGCTGTGGAGCAGAGAAGCCCTTCCCATTTCAGTGTCCCTCCTGCCCTGGGTCCCACGCATCCTTCAGCATCCCTCTGCCAGAGCTGTGCGTCTGCACCTCTCTCTGCGTTGCCCCCTCTGCCTTCATCCCTTCATGCTTTGCAGAGTGTTCCAGCACCAACTGGAGGGCTCCCTGAAGTCAGGTCCTGGTGAACCTCCTCTTGCTAGGTCT
This sequence comes from Phoca vitulina, assembly GCF_004348235.1. Classification (NCBI taxonomy): domain Eukaryota; kingdom Metazoa; phylum Chordata; class Mammalia; order Carnivora; family Phocidae; genus Phoca; species Phoca vitulina. Next base: position 18,960,822 of record NW_022589729.1, on the reverse strand, counting down.
ACTTGAGGAGAAAGGAGTTTGAAATGACGGAGTCCAGAGTTTGCACGAAACAAGTGGACCAGTGGCTGGAGGCACCTCCCACTTATCTGTGTTCATGATGGAAACTTCCCCTCCCACCCTGCAGCTTCCCCTCGGACCTCAGCTTTCATGCCTCCAGCCCAGGAGGGGCTAAGGGATAGAAAGATGGGCCCCAGAAACTCAGAACAGGAAGGAAAGGAAGGTGGACACTGGACAGAGCCCTGCTGCCTCACAGTTGGCTGCATCTGACTGCAAGCTGGTGGCCCAGATTTCTTCCCCGTCCTCCTCTGGCCTTTCCCCAGCTCAGGGCAGAGATGATCTGGGGTACGGGGGCGAGAAAGATCCTCCCCTTGGCCAGCTTTGTGGGAGCCCAAGCAGAAGAGCTGCCAACCCACAGCTCATCATCGCCCAAACACCAGGGGGTTCCCGGCCTCTCTGGTGACCCCTTCCCCTGGCCCTCAACCCCGCTTCTCCTCTCTATACCAGATACCCTCCCAGGGCCCCCCAGCCCTGGCACCTCCAGCCAAAATGGGGCAGTGGGTCAGAGACCGCTTGAACACGTGGAGGGATCAAGAGGAATTGGGTCTCAGAGCGGGCTAGAAACTGAGAGCGGACTCCACACTGGCGGACCAGGAACTCCTGGGTGCCTCCAATTTTGGCAGTGTTCTCCATCAAAGTGGATGGCAGTGGGGGGCTGGAAGGGGGGGGAGATATTTACAAGTGTTGGGACTTGCCTGGAATCCTCTGACAAACAAAAAAGGGGGTATTTTCCTTCCCACCCCCATCCCCTCACCTCCCAAAGCTGAAGCAGAGTAGCTTCCAACGAGGCGCCCCCCAGCCTCACTCTGCCCCACCCCCACCCCAGGTAAAGGGCAAAAGAGAAGTGACCCAGTGAGGAGGGGCGCCTCACTCCTCCAGAACAATGCTGAGCCCTCCGCCCCCTCCCCAGCTCCCCTTAGCCCCGCGCCTCAGTAATTAAAATATGAATTCACCTTCCCTCCCCGAGCCATTCATCACTGCGAAGGGAAGCAGCTGCGGCTTAGGAGACCGGATTTGGGGGATTAGCTCGGGCGGTGGAGCAGACACACCAGGAGAAAGAATTAAAAAGGAAGGGGGTGAATTGGGTTTTCTCTCCCCACCTCCTCCCTCTCCCTCCTGCTGCCACCGAGCCTCACACCCCACCCCCTTCCCCCAAAGCCTGGCCTCTGCAGGTTTCTGGGAACTGTAGTCTCCAGGACTGTGTTGATAAACAGGCAGGCCAGGGTGGGTGGTGACACAAACTACAGATCCCAGGACTTCTTCCTGGAGTTGGCAGCCGCAGGGCTGGGCACAGGACTCCAGTCTGGGAGTAGCCCTCATTCTCCTTGGAGATTAACTCCTTCTTGGCCTGCTGGAGACTGACTTCCAGCCTCTGGCTTACTGAGCTCCTTGGACTCTGGAGCCAAGGTCCTCTTGGCCTCTGATGCTTCCAGGCCAGCCCCCACTCATTTCTTGCTTGCCCACCTACAGAGAAAGAGGGGAGGCTCCTCCTACCTCTCAAGACTACAAGGACAAACAGGCATTTAGCAGTGGTTCTGAGGGACTCAGGGGCCCCAGGAACTGGAAGGGTCAGACCAGGAACAGTCTTGAAATATTTTGAAGCCCTGACCTCCAGGACCTTCCAGGAGGCCCACCGCTTGGCAGAGGCCGGCCCACCTTAATGGTCAACCTAAGCATGACCTAGCATCGTCAGCCTGACATACAGCAAGACCTGGGAACACAGTGGTCCTGACTGTCGGGGCCAGAAGGGCTCCCAGAGGTCAAACCTTAGTGCCATCCCCTTCTAACAACGGGGCAGAGATTTTTTTTTTTTGAATAGTCTTTGCATTTGAAAGGAGCAGAGTTTTAGCAAACTCCACTTGCGCTAAAAAATGGGATACACACAACCAGAGAGATTCACTTGAATCTCTGTGTTGTTCAACATGGGCCGGCTCTCTCAAGGGAGGTTGTACGCTGGGTATCCCTGAGGACTGTGACAAAGACTGAGGTTCAGGATCGTTTTTAGGTTTCAGCAGTCTGCAGGCAGGGGCCAGGATAGACGCAGCCCTCTGATCCGTGAATCCTCCGGGGAGAAAGGGCATGAGGCCAGCTTGCCTATTCACTTCAGTTGAACAATTATGTGAAATATATAATTACATATCTCCTCCAGGCCTGGAACACTGGCAGTGGCCAAGAGACAAAGAACAGAGAGAAACTGCAACCTTGTAACCCCAGAGGTGCCCTAGGCCCAGGCCCAGTGAAGCCACCTCGCTCTGTGGCCCTGTTCTCCGGGCTCACGGTTCATTCAACCAACATTTACCCAGCAAACCTCTGCTCAGGGCCTTGCCTTGCTGGAGCTGGCCTGGTCGTCTGTTCCCTTCGTCCAGGCCCAGCCCGGGGTTGCGGGGGGACTTCCCGGCAAATTGTGCATTGGGATTCCTGCTAGGGACCCAGCCGCAGAGGCAGGAAGGGGGTGCTGCTCCAGCCTGCCTTGCCAATTAGATCGGGGAGCGCAGGGGAGTAAATCTGGATGTCCTCTGAGCAGAGGAAGGAATACAAGAGAGGCTCATTCTGAGCTGGGGGCAGCTGGACAAGGAGGGAGGTGGGGGAATGTTCTAGCCACCTCTTATCTCTGGGCAAGAGAACCCAAATGGAGAGTGACCAAGCCTGGCAATTCTCATCCCCGTTCCTTGCACCACCCAAGCTGGGGCAAGGCGGGAAGTGGCTTGGAGCAGCCCCAGCAAAAATGCAGCTGGCTTGGGCTTTCTCTTTGCTTCTTCGATTGTTTTGATTTTTTCTTCCCCCTGTGCTCTTGCTGGAAAAGGAAAACCAAGGATGGACAAAAGGTGGTTAGAGTGGGGCCATGGGGCCAGTTTGTGGACGTGCATCCAGCAATTTCCAGCTTCCAGAGTGCTTCCCCATGGGCTGGCTTGTTGGGTTTCCCTGCATCCAGCATGATGCGGTTTAAGAGCCCAGGTTCAAATCCCAGCTCTGCCTCTTACTAGCCATATGAACGTGGGCCAGTTTCTTAGCTCCCTTGTGCCTCAGATTTCCCAAAGTAGAAAGGGATAGTAATAGTACCTTTTTCTTAGGGTTGTTTCCAGGATTAAGTGAGTCCGGGTAAGATGGATAGAATCTTGCCTGGTACCTAGCAGACACTAGATAGATGTTGGTCAGGGAGATTAAGGGCTCTGAGACATTATAAGTAACTTGCCTTCTGATTCTCAATACCAAATATAATACTCTCTGATTCTGCCGTGGTCTGTCTTAGACAGACTAGGGGCTGGAAGGGGAGGGGAGGGGAGGGTGCTTCCTCTGCTGCTCCAGCCAGACTGCCTGGGATGGAGTTAGGCAGATTTGCATGGACTTGAGGGGTAGGGCAGGAAGGTGAGAGTGGGAACGGGCATGGGGAGTCAGGCAAGATGAGTGGCAGGCAGCGGGGAATAGGGAGAACGGGTACCATTCACAGACCCGGGGAGAGGGAGGCCAGTGCTAGGACAGGTAGCTGACCAGGAGCTAGGAACCGCCGACCCCACCCTGCAGCCCATGGTGAGAGGCTGCCTTCCTAGTTTCCCTCTGTGGAACCTCCTCTCCCTAAGTGGCCGGCCTGAGCTCTCCCATTTCAGCCACTGAGAAGTCCCAAGGTCTCTCTTACACAGAGAAGGCTATGGCTTTCAAGCTGACCACAGAGAAGTGAGACCCAGAAGCACGGACTGTCCTGGGGGGCACTGAGGGAAGGCCCGAGTGCTGTGTGGCCCCATGCCCCTGACTCAGGCCCCCAAACCTCTGAGCATGAGCCAGTCCTCAGTAACTTGGCAAGGGACGGGGGAAGGAACCGACTTACAGACCTTGGCACCCCCTGAATGTGTCTCCATCCTCAGAGGGAATCTCCCTCTGGAATCACCAGTCCAGCCTCTTCATTTCAGAGTGAGGGACCAGGCCCAGAGAGGGGAAGTGACTTGGCCAAGGTCACACAGCCTGGCCCCAGACCCTCCGTTACCAGATCCCCTGCATGCCCCATCCCCAAGTGGAAACCCCTCCTGGTACCCCCTTTGCAGCTGGCTCCCAGCCTGGTCCTGTGGGGAGGGAGGTGCAGATGTCAGGAGAAGGAGCACGCCCCTCACTGTAGCCCATGGCTTTTAGCCCTACATGAATTAGAAACAGCAATCACATAGGAATGAAAAGCCATAGGCCACAGCAGAGCTGAGGGGGTCCAGCGGTGGGAATCTCAAAAGGATGCGGGGAGCTGGAGTACCTGGGGAGTCCCCTTCCCACCAACCCCCCCCCCCCCCCCCCCCCCCCCCCCCCCCCCGAGGTACTGGGCCCCCAGGTTATATTCTCTCACCATCCCCCACCACCTGCCCTGGCTCCAGCATTAAAGCCTTCCCAGTAATGAGTTTCCAGTTCTGGCCCCACAAAGTCCCCACACAATGGGCCTCACTCCAGGGTATGAGGAGGGGTGGCTTCCTGGCCATAAAGGACCTCCTCTAATTCCCTTAATTAGCCTCCAGCCCCCTGCTCAGGGTCCTTAACTACCCCCTCCCCTAGAGAGTAAGGCCGGATCTTTTCAATGGTACCGCTGCCAAGGCCCAGGGCCAGCCCCATATTAGACGCTCTCCTTACAAAACTTAACCCTTCCTAGTCCAGCCACAGGAAGCAGAGAGGGCAAAGGAGGGTCTGGGTAAAGGAAGGCTGAGATGAGGGCCTGAGTATGGGATTCGGGGGGGGGGGGTGGCGCTGGGAATGGAAGCTAAGGGAGAACCAGAGGTTCTATTCTTTAGAAGAGTGAACAAGCTTCTTGAGTACCCCCAAGGTTGGGGCCTGGCCCACACATCCTAGACTAGTCAGGGTACCTACCAACTATACCCGTTCTCATGTGGTTTAGAGGAAAGCAGGACCTAGTTTTCAGCCCCAGGTGGAGGCAGGAAAGGGCCTGAGCTTGAAATCCTCGGCAGCTGAGGGCAGCTAGCTTCAGACCCATCCCTGGGTGATGCTGTGAGAGGGGTGCTTGCTGCCCTCTCTCTCTCTTTGGCAGGATATGGTGGTTGGCACGGGCACTGGGGACTCGGGGACTCGCTGAGTGGAGGGGAACCAAGGTCCCAGAACCCTGGAAAAGATGTGTTCTAAACACAAGCACTGTCTCCTCCTCCCCTCTGCAGTGATGGGTCATTTGTGGGCAAGCATCAGCCTCGGAAGACAGGAGTTCAGGGAACCTCAGGTTTAGGGAAGCCTCAGGGGCTTCAGATCCCGACAGGAAAGTAAGAGGCCGTAGGCCCAGATCAGGCCGTGTCTATCAGGGCTCAGCTACAACCCTCACCTCAGGGGGCACTGGTTTTCTTTAGGACCCTGGCTGGATTGACCTCCTTTATCTGGGCTTCCCACTCCAGCAACCACAGGGCATGCACACAACACGCAACACACACACACACACACACACACACACACACACACACGTCTTTTCCAACCTGCAGGCCAAACTGCTGGACATCCTCCAACTTCCCACCTGAACTTCTGGGCATTTGCCCCAAACCCAGAAAACTCCGGTTCTCCCTTGCCTCTTTCTCCCACGGGTCCCCATATCCCAAAACCCATGGGCTCCAAGCAGAATGCCCTCAGTCCCCTCCCACGGGACACTGGGGCCAGGGGCTGGGGTCCCAGGGACAGCTCACCTGGTGGGCCCCCTTGCCCTGGAAGTCTCCCTCAGAATTCCCGCAGAGCCACTTCCTGCCTTCCAGGCAGCCACTCACTCTCCCACCTACCCCCAGAAGCTCCACGCCCAGCGAGGGCAGGCCTCCTCCCTCTTCCCGCCCACTAGCCTGGTCTGAGCGGTGCCCAACTCAACTTGACTCATTGAGAAGGCCTGGCCCGCCCCTCCCCCAGCCCGGTGGCCAGTGGAGTGGGGGTGGGGGTGGGCTGGGCAGGCGGGGGAGGTCAGGTATTCCTTCAACCCTGACTTGGGCCTGGGTAACAAAGGTCTCATTGAGCCTCTGGCTGTCTGGTCGGTGAAGCACAAACCTCTTGTATCTATTCGCTTTTGATCTCACTCCCTCTGAACCAGCCGTGTATTACTCACATCCCCCTGCCGGGCTATTGGTGTGGAGGGGCTGTTCCTCCCCCTTCTCCCCATCTCCTTTCTCTCCTTCCTTCCCCTGCTGCTCCCCTCCAGCTTTTTTATGGTTCAATTTTTGGCAGGAGACCTGAGGCAGCTCCCTGGAGGCCCCCTCTCCTGCCTGCTGCCCCTCCCCATCTCTGCGCACCCGTTCCTCCCCTCCCTCCCGCCCCCACCCTGTGTCCCTCCACCTCCGCTGCTCCTGCACTTGCCCTTCTAGTTTGAAGATCCACACACCAGCTACATCTGGGCCCCTCCATCCACCCTCACCTGGTCGGTCCCGCAGATTCCTGTCCCCGGCACATGAAAGCCTCAGCCCTGCCTGCCCCAGCCCACCCGACAAGCCCCAAGTAAGCTCCCGAAAGGGCCGTATCTCTTCAAGGTGTTTCTGGGGCCAGAAACGGGGGAGGAGGGGTGGGGGGGCGAGAAGAACATCTGTCAGGTCTCAGGCAATGGCCCATCCAGACCTCGTTGGGATGTGGAGAAAGGGGAAGCAGACCAGCTACCCTGGCCTCCTCTGCTTCCTCCAATCCCGAGACTCTGCTTTCTAATGAAAGGTCACCACTTGGTGAGGACCCTAAGGACTCACCCTCCTCAAGCTGGGGCCATCCCCACTATTCCTGTCTCCTCTGCGGTCACCCCCAAACTGTCTGCAGCATTGCTGGGGCTGAGAGTTGGGGCCCAGGCAGCCCCCTGGCACATTCTCTCTATGGCCTCCCTGGCCCTGTCCTCAGGGAGAGAGACAGTCACCTTTGAGCTCTGAGCTCTCCCCAGAAATGCCAACAGATGCGAAGAATTCGTTCCCATGGTGGCCGGCTCCAGGGGGCTCTGCCAGCTCCCCCATGCCTACCGCCTGTGCCCCCCCTCCCCTCCCCCATACCTACTGCCTGTGGCCTCCTCCCCTCCCCCATACCTACCACCTGTGCCCCCCCTTCCCTCCTCCATGCCTACAGCCTGTGGCCTCCTCCCCTCCCCTCCCCTATGCCTACCGCCTGTGGCCCCCACCCCTCCCCTCCTCCATGCCTACCACCTGTGGCCCCCACCCCTTCCTGGCCCTCAGGTACTCCCCTTCAGCTGAGCTGAGGGTTGGGGAAAGTTCTCTTGCTCCGACAGAGGCCCCATTCTTCCTGCTGCTGGCTCTCATTGTCCGTCATGACTCCACACATTCTCGGGCCTCTAATGAGAAGCCAAGGCAGCCACCTTCCCGCCCTGTCTCGTTGTCAGCACAGCCTGGGCCCTGCCACCGGCCAGGGAAAGGAGGTGGGGGAGGGGCGGGGCAACCAGGAGGCAGTGAACGGAGGTGGGGGACAAAACAGAGGGAGGGGCAGGAACTGGCCCAGACAGAACAGAAAACGCTGGAAGAAAGCTTGAAAGGGGCAAGGAGGTGACAGCAGATGGACACGTTAAGAAGAAATTATAGAGGAGAAAGTGAAGGGGAGAAAGGGACGGGGACTAATATTTGAGTGAAAGCTGTGTGTCATGCCTGTGCTAGGCCCCTGTTTATAACCATTCAGGAACTCGGGGGTCCCTGGGTAGCTCAGTCATTAAGCGTCTGCCTTCGGCTCAGGTCATGGTCCCAGGGTCCTGGGATGGAGCCCCTCATCGGGCTCCCTGCTCTGCGGGGAGCCTGCTTCTCCCTCTCCCACCCCCACCCCCGCTTGTATTCCCTCTCTCGCTCTCTCTCTCTCTCTCAAATAAATAAAATAAAATCTTAAAAAAAAAAATAACCATTCAGGAACTCAAACCCTATTATTCTTATTCCCATTTAGTAGATGAGAAAACGGAGGCTTACAAAGGTGGGTGGGCAGTGTTGCTCCTAGGGTTACCCAAACCCTGACCTCCTGCCATTCCCCTCAGGGTCTGCCTGCCAGGAGGAGGAGGGCAGATACTCCACGGCCCCTGCCGTATGCCCTCCCTCTCCAGTGGTAGTCCCTCTGTGCCCGCACCGACTGGAGAATGGAGGGCTAGCCTGGACACCGAAGCCTCTTCCCCTGGGGAACAGGCGGCAGCAACTCCCTTTTTTAGGAACCTCTGGTCCCACCATTCCCCCCAAGGGCACACAGTCACCCTGAACCTCAGCCTCAGTCTGGTCACCGGGGTTGGAGATGGTTGGAGATGGCTCAAGCTGAGGGTAAGCCAGATGGGGGAGCCCTCCTTTGCAAGAAGAGGAATGAGGATGAGGCTAGCAAGCCATTCGCCCTGCCCTCCATCGGAGAGAAAGCCACAGATGGAGGGGGAGAGGAACCCACAGATGGAGGGGGCGAGGGGCACAGACTAGGCTCAGCTCCAGAAAGGACTGAAGAAGACCTAGAGCTGCTCCAGAAAGAGCCAGTGCACTCCCTGACTCCAGAGGAAGTCAAACACAGGGTGCACAACCACGTCTCAGACCCACTGCCAGGCACACAGTAGGCGCCCAATAAATGGTCTACTAGTGTAGAAGGGATCCTTGCACCTGGAAGGAGGCTAGATAGATCAAATCCAAGGTCGTTGGATTTAATGAGTCTCTGTTAGAGCTGACTTCTCCTGTCAGAGCTTTTCATACTTATGTACCTTTTGGGGCAGCCTGGAGCCCAGCAACCCTGCGTCTTTGCCCACGGGGGGGAAGGAAGGAAACCAGGCTGCTAGAAGATTCTGAATAGGAGGAGGCTCTCACCACCCCACACTAACCTGGAGGAGATTAAGCTGGAAGTATATCATATTATTCTAAGGATGTTGGCTGAATGATAGAGGTATGCATTTGCTGAATGAATGAACGAATGGCTGATGAACCTGGAACAAGGGCAAGAGATCTAGGTTCTCCCATGTTCCAGGTTTGGTGTGTCTGGAGCTCCCTCATGCCTCCACTCTCTGGGAGGAGCATCCCTGTGCTGCAGCAGGTTGTGGGTGAGGATGAGGAACGCATCCGGCTCCACTCCGTGAGAAGGGAGGCACGTCTGAAACTTCAGAGGAGCCTCAGGGATTTGGTTCTGCTGCTTCTGCCCCAAACAGATGTCTAGATTTGGAGTTTTAATTAGGAATGGATCAGCGGGTGCAGTCCCTGGCCCAGAACTGACCCAGGAGAAGACTAGTTCCAGATGGATCTGCCAGTCTCCCATACGTGGTCCTCCAGACCTGAACCAGACTAGCGGTGTGCTTGTAGCTGAAACAGGATGAGCGCCCTATTTCTGGACCCTTCGGTAGCCTTCCCCATGGTTCGAACTCCCACTGCTCCTGGCTCCATCTCTACTCCAGAGCTTGACCAGCTCAGGTTCCCTCTCAGTCACTGGCTCCACTGAGCAAGAAAGCACAGAGAGGTCAGGCATGAATTCTCTTTTTCCCAAGGGCTTTCTCTTGTTGTCTCAGGAGGGCTCAGCTCTGAGCCCTCACAGACCAACAGGGAGCTCCCAGCCTGGGAGGGTCCCGGGGCTCTTAGGGAAGGGAAGAGAAGGGAGACCTGGGGATGTCTCAGGTAATCGAGGCAGAGAGAGACCAAGGAGAAGGGAAGTGCAAAGACAGAAGCTGGGGAGATGAGAGTGAGGGGGGTTGTCTCTCCAGCCTGGATACTTCCTGCCCCTGCATTTCTACTAAGCTCCAGGACTGGGCTGTGGGAGGGAGAAGAACCCAGGGAAGTGCCTGTGTCACCAGAATCCAGCCTCCCCAATCACAGGACCCGGGCCACAGTTCAGCCCCTCAGAGCAGTTACGCTGTTAAAGAAAAATACAATAACGGATCATTGGCAAACTCAATGCATTTCAACCTGAGCAATTCACGAATACCAAAATATTCTGATGTTCTGCCTAGGCCTGATTCTTCCTCCACTCCTTTCCTCCCCTCCTGCCCCCCTAAACCCACACAGGGCAGGCAATGGCAGCCCAGTCTAAAGAATCACACAGCTGGGCTCTCCCAAGCCCTATAGGAGTACCTCTCAGAGGAGGAGGCAGGAAGAAATCAAGGGTAGGGAGAGGGTCCGGGGGGGCAGCCACTCACTTAGCAAAGGTGCACTGAGCACATACAATGGGACAGGTACTGTGCATTGAGACAGCACTCAATAAGGCACAGCCAGGCAGTCCAGTGGGAAGACAGGCCCATATGCATATGATTGCAATCAGAGCTGGCCTACCATCCTGATCCCTGTCTTCCCCACCACCTAGAGTCTTCACACCACCTCCTGGGGGTTACACTGAACTTGCTTCTCCCTATTTGAGGGTTCCTCCTTCCTCTTAATGCCTTTAGGAGGGGCCCCAGCTGGATACACACTTCTTCCTCTGTGCGTGTGCACACGTGCGTGGTGTGTAAGAGAGATCTTCCTCTTTCTCCTGATTGGGATGGGCGTCAGTGGGGTGATGGGGAGCTGGAATTGAGTGACAGATAGAAGCTGTTCCCAGTCCCAAGCCTCAGCTTTGACCTCCTGGAGGATGCAAGCAGGGTTTTAAGGCCTCCAAAACCACCCCCAAGGGGGCCTCTTAGAGGACAACCAATTCAGAGCTCTGTGATCCCAGGGCTCCCATCCCAGCCTCAAAAGAGCTGAATTTCCCTCTAAAGTTAGCCCTTCTTAAGGCTTGAACGCGGGCCAAGTTGTTGACTGGCAGATGAGGTACATTGAAAAATCACCAGGAGAGAGTAAAATCAGACCTGAAGAGGAATTTGTTAACGAGGGTTGAGGGGAGGAGGGCAGGATACTATGCTTTCAAAGGGAGGCTGTGGAATGTCGGTCAGGAAGGGCGGGCTCTCCCTTGGGCACCCAGGCGCCCTCTCCTGACAGGTCTGGTAGAGCCAGGGGCTGGTAGCCAGCCCCGTTCCCTAGGGGCACCCTGTCATGGACCCTTTCTCAGGAAAGGGAGCAGCTTCCCTCTCCAGAGCGGCCTCCCCCGCCCCCACCCAGGCCAGGGCTCCAGCTCCCTGGCGGGCCTCCAGCTCCAGCCCCTCTTCCGTGCGCGAGGGCCCTAGGGTCGAGGAGGGAGGTGGGCGGAGGACCCCGGGCCAAGAGTTGGTGGTTTTGCTCCTAGAAATGGCTTCTCTCGGTCTCCCAAGCTGGGGTTTCCTGAAGACCCCTGTCCCCGGACACCTCTGCTTTTCCCTTCTTAGTGCTAACAAATGCACAGGTGTCACAAAGTCCTGATCCCTGCCTCATTTATAGCCCCTTCCCCAACCCGCCCCACACCACGGGGTACGGGAAAGGGGGGGTGGCACCCAAAGCGGGTTTCTCTCTAGCTCCCTCTCCTACTCCCCCCTGAATCCTACCAGATGCAAAAAAACCTTTAAAAGGAACAAAGGCAATGGGGGCGGGGTGGGGGGCTTCCCTGTGGCGGACCCAGGGCTGCGGTTGACGCAGCCCAACCCGCGGCCGGTCGGCGCTGGCTTTCAGGTGAGTGCCTGAACCCGCAGCCCGGAGTCCGCCCCTGCCTCAAGGACCCCTCTGCGTCCAGCCAAAACCCCCCGGCGAAGAGGCGAGTCCTCCTCAGCTGCTCCCGGCCCCAACCCGGCCGAGGGGTCCCCGACTCGCAGCACTTTCTGCCTATTTGGTTTCGCTCAGTACTCACAGTTCGGATGCTAAGCCGTCTCCTCTCGCACTCACTTCCTTTGTCTCTTTCTCTCTCTCTCCCTCTCCAACCTCTCTCTCTCTTCCCTCCTTGTCTGATTCTCTGCTGTAGCTTCCAGTGGAGAAAAATAATTATTCTTCTCAATGGGTTCGCACGGGGCGCACGCACACACGCGCGCGCACACACACACACCGCCGTGGTACCCAATCAATGCACAAATCTTCGGGGTCCCTTTAACCTCTGCGGATGACTCCGGGAGTTAATTATGAAGCCTATTTCGGCGCAGCATAAATATGCATTAAGGTATGAAATGACAACCGATGAGCTGAACTTCAGGGGATTGGCATTTAGACAGACTTCGTCTCGCCGCCCCCCGCTCCCTCCAGAGCCCCGCGAGCCACCTCCACAGCCTTGCGCCCTCCCGGGGCTCGCAGTGGCCCTAGCGAGCTCCTAGCCGGGTGGAAGCGGGCCGCGTAGCCGCGTCCGCGCCGCGCTGCGGGCCCCGGAGCCCCCCTCGTGCGCCCCCTGCGGTCGGGGCAGACCTTGGGCGGGCGACTCCCCTTCCCCCACGCCCGCAGGCCCGGCCCAGGCCGCCGCGCCGCACCCCCCCGCCGCACGGGGCCCGTCGGTGAACAAACTCCGCGCTCAGTCCTCTGAGAAGCGGGCGGGGGCGGGACGGCTACCTGCCCGCACGCCCGAGTCCCGGGAGGAGCGCGACCCAGCCCGCCGCCTCACGTCCTCGGGCCCCGCCGCCCCCGGCCGGTCCCGACCCGCACACACAGGCACGCGTTTGCACACGCGCGCGCACACGCAGGCATGCACACGTATGTGCACACACAGGCACTCCCGCGCGCGCTCACGCCCGCACACACTCAGGGTTATAACAAAGGAAGAGGGGCCAGCGCTGCCTTACTTTTCTCTCTCTTCTCCTCTCTTTTGCAGCCCCCCAGCCCCGGGCCGGCGTGCCCGCCCCACCCCGCCCTCCGCGCCCGCCCGACGGCAGCGGCGGCCGGCATTCCGGGGCAGCGCGTCGGGGCGGCAACTTCGCGCCCGGGCGCCCGCGCCTCGCAGCCCCGCCGGGCGGGAGACAAAAGCTGCGGCGCCGCCGGAGGCCGCGCGGCCAAGGTGTGCTCGCTAATTGTCAGGAAATGTGTGTGTGCGCGCCGGGAGCCCGCAGGGGCGGGGAGGGGGCGGCGGCGGGAGGGGGCGAGGGGACGAGGAGACCCACCCCCCCAAGTCCCCGCCACTCGCCAGCGCCGGGCACCCGAACCGGGATTAGAGAATAAATTATCTGCTCTCTTCTCATTGGGCTGTGGCTGAGGACGCCGTCGGCGGCGCCGGGCTGGGAGCTCGCCCGGCTCTTTGCATTCACCGCACAGCTCCGGCTCGCCTCGCTTCGCGGGGGCCGAGAGCTCGGGGCCTTGGCTCCAGACACCAGAGGACACCAGCCGGCTGCCGCACCGCCCCTCCCCCGCCGCCCGGCTCGGCCTGACCCCTCTCCCCTCCCGATTCTGGCTGGTGCCTTGGGGACGAAGAGACTGAGAAAGAGAAGCCCAGAGGATGGAAATCTCAGAGTCCCACCCTCCCCCCGCCTGTGTTCACCCCTTCTCCAAGGAGAATGACGGGGGGCAGCTGGGGTCGGTCTGCCTGAGCCAAGCCCACCTCAGTCACAGAGGGTTTTGAGAGCTCTCAGAGAGGATCCCTCCCGGAATCAAGTCCCCTCCTTTGGGGTCATCTCCTGCCCTCCACATGGCAGCAACGACAAAGAGGAGATGGCACTCCGGCTCTTTGCTTTCTCCTCTCTCCAGTCCCACCAGCTCCAGCCCAATCTTGTTCCCCACTTCCTGAGCCTTTCCGTGGCCCACTCGGGAATATAGTTCATGAACTCCCTGCAAAGGAAAAGCTCTCTAGTTCAAAGCAGCTCCCTGCCAAGAATTCATTCATTCATTCATTCGTTCATTCAGCAATATCAGGACCATCCCTGTGCTGTGACAAGGGCTAGGCACCAGGAATACAAAGGGAAAAGATTCAGATGACACAGTCATGTAAAAATAAAATAACAACTGTACAAGAGGTGCTACATCAATATACAGGCAAGGTTGAACCCAGAGGCAGGAGTGACTAACTTCAGCCATTCATTCAACAAATAATTTAGCATGCCTTAAGTGCCAGGCTCTGTGCTGAGCGGGTGGGCTTCGTGCCCACCCCCCTGGAGCAGACAGTCTGGTGGACAAGATGGGCACCGACTGGTGTGACATGAGCTAATCAGAGGCTTGGGGGCGGAGAGAATAGCAGGGGCTCATAATCTACTCTGGAGAATCCAGAAAGGCTTCTCTGAGGAAATGAGATCTAAGTCCAACCTTAAAAGATGAAAAAGAGATAGCTAGGTGAAGATGGGATGGGGAGGGACAAGGGAAGAGTTCCGGGCAGAAGGAACTTTTTAGAAAGGCCCTTGAGAGCTTGTTTGGAGGTTCTAGCAGGGGAGCGCAGCTACTCGTATAACCTTGACCGAAGAACGGTCCTCCTCTATCGGGGAAGGTGGTCCTCTTCGACCGAGTGAGCAGCTTCAGGAGGGACGCACATGGAGCGGTGAGAGAGGAAGGGGACACCCGCCTAGCCAGCCAGATCAGCCGAATCAACCCTGGCGATCGATGGGGTGACAGATGTTGCAGCCAGATCGTAGAAAGGCCCTTGAGCTGCTGGTAACTGGCTCATTAGAAGGCAAGCGTTGGCCACCTTGCAGAGAGGGAGATGAGCCTGGGAAGAACTAGGAGAGCTGCCCAGAGTAGCATTTACAGGTATAACCCAGGGCAGACTCGCCCATGTCCTGCAGCCGAATGTTCTAGAAGAGGCTCCGTCTTATTCTAGGTCAACCCCATACCTTATCCCCATTTTACTTCTAGTCCCTGTCTTTTGCAACCAGACCAACTCTGTGCCTTCTAAAGACAACCCTAAAACAAAGAACATAGAAGGGCAACCCTACTTCAATGTATCACTTCCCAGAGGCTTGGACCACTGTTTCCTCTGTCATTCAGTGATTCAGTGACCCTTGGCCCTCACATGGGGAGGCTGTCCACAGTACTGGCCTAGACTCCTTCTCATGTGCTGGGATTGGATGCTTTCCAAGCAGTTCTGCATTTGTAATCCCTAGATTCTCACAACAGCCCTGTGAGTTATCTCCATCAGACAGATGAGGAAACTGAGAGTCAAAAAAAGGGAGTGGCCTGCCTAGTGCCACTTAAAAAAAATGCTGTGGCCAAGCAGCGTGTGTGACTCCCTGTCTTCTCTCTACCAGACTTCAGGATTTGCCAGTCTCCCCAGCTCTTTGGTGAGCCCCATGAGGGTAGGGGCTCAGTGATCCCCTGCCTCTACAAGAGCCTTCAGCACCTAGGACAGGGCCCTGCACACCCAGGCTCTGGAGCCGACCCTGCTGAGTGAGTGACTGCTGGGGGGCGGGGGGGATGCTGACACAGCAGATTGGGAGCGACTTATAGCAGAAACTGTATCCGTTTTGGACTTACACATGCCTCAATTGGAATCGCCACTGTTACTAACACACTGTGCATGCACTTTACTTAGCCTTTCTGAGCCATGGTCCCTGTCTTCCAAACAGGAATCACAATACTCGCCCCCAGAAGGCTGCTATGAAGATTAAGTGAAATTATGTATGTGTGGAGTATCTCTGGAAAAATACCCAAGACATTGGTAACAGCAATTACTTCTGGAAAGAGGATCCAAGTGGATGTGGCACAGAAGTATATAGAGAAGCCCACTTTCCATGATTTACCTTCTAGTAGTTGTGATGTACCATGTGCATGTAGTATCTGAGTAATCAAAGTGAGTAATAAAATATTTTAATGAGATAACATGCACAGCAACGTAACAACAACAATAAAAACAACGCTCTGTACACATTTGTTGAACTGAACTGAGTGTTGCCGTTTGAAACCCCAGGATGCGCCTGTGACTCTGGCCTGAGGAGTTGCACGCTGCCCTGTCTATAGGCGAAGGCGAAGCTGTCTAACCAGGTGAGATATTTTCCAGCCCAGAAATTCTACAGTTCAAACCTTTAATCATGGAGGGAAACAGCATCCCAGCAGGCTCATTGTTCTATTATGAGACTCAACTCCCAGGAAGTAACAGGAGATGGAAGAGGATGGAGCAGGGGTGATGCAGAAGGAAAAGCTGAGGGGTGTGGGCAGCCCCTCAGCAGGCACCATGCTGTCCAGAGAGGCGAGGGCAGGAAGGGATCCTGGACCTGCCCCATTAGTGTTGATCTTCCAAGGCTTAGCCAGCAAGCTACCTGCCCAGGTACCCCATGGCCCCCAAGGAAAGCTGAGAGCAGCAGGTGCAGAGCCTAAGGAGAGGAGTGGGCTTTCTCCTGTTACCCTCCAGGTATTGAGGTCCTGGGGCAGGACAGGGCAGCCATTCATCAACCAACACAAAGAGACACTTTCTCAGCTGCATAGAGACCAGGCCAGGTCACCTTAGACACTGGGGCGTAACATCAGTGGGAACTTTAGAGGCCTCTTTAGAAAAGTTTTGGACTCCCACATCTAGTAGTATTGGGGGAGGGATTGGGACAGGAAGGAAGCATGTCATGGGAGATTCTGGAGAGGGAAAGAAAAAGTGGCCCTAGCCTCAATGAAACAATGGGAGGGCAAACAGAATCAGAAAGGCTAGAAAAATAGGAGTCAAAATAAGTGGAAATCATTTCTTCTGGAGGAGCAGCAGGTCAGGGAGAAAAGGAAGTAAAGTCAAAGGCCCAGGGCTGGAATGGCCATCTTTCCACCTAAAGGAAGGACATGGCTCTTCCTTTTTCTGCTGTGAGTTTCCAGAGAAGGGCCTGCGCTGAGCATCTGAGGTAGGGCACGGAGGATTTAAACAGGTCACTTTCCTGGTCCCCACCTTTGCCTCCTGTCCACCTCTTCCTAATTAAGGCAGAACACAACCACAGTCCAGTCCCTGTTCAAAACCCAGTCTTGAACACAGGAATGATTTTCATCAGAAGGGACAAGGTGCAAGCTATTTAGATACTAAGCCATCAAAGGTACTTAGAGATTTTCAACACCCCCAGGATTCTGGGTACCTGTTGTACATAGTGCACTAGGTTATGGCCTGCCCTATTCCAGTCACCAGGGCATCAACTATATGCAGGGTTTTTTTTTTTTAAGATTTATTTATTAATTTGAAAGAGAGAGAGGGTAAGAGGGCAAACAGAGGGGAGGGGCAGAGGGAGAGAGAGAATCTCAAGCTGACTCATCACTGAGCGTGGAGCCCAACACGGGGCTTGATCCCAGGACCCTGAGATCATGACCCGAGGCAAAATCGAGTCAGACGCTCAACGCAGGGAGCCGCCTGGGCGCCCCAACTATTTGCAGTTTTAATCAATGAATATGCCCTGTGCCTGGCACAGCACTTGACCCCTCAGGGCTACATGGATTAATGTCATGCATCCTTTTCTTCAGTTGAGTCGTCTTATGTGCCACGCTAAATACCCCAGATGGTATGTAGCTTTACCTGACCACCCACTCCTTTACTGACAATGTCAGGACATGCCCCATCGTGTCTCCTATCACAAATCCTAGCCTCCCCCATCGCCCATAATCCCATAGACTGAAATCCCCTAGCCACTCTGTGTAGCTGCTGACTGCATCCCATCTCCCGCCTGTCTCCAATTCCCAAACCTTGCCACTGGAGCCTCTGGAACTCAGTCTGCCACTGGCCGATGGCCCTCCAACCTTGAACCCTTCCCTGAGCATTCCCTTCACTGTCTTGCTCTATTGACGCCTGGCTGTCCCCTGAAGATACTTCCCCCAACGGCCTTGCCTATAGGCAAGGGCGAAGAATAAAGAAAACAGGGAAGGTTGTTCTTTTCTCTGGTGCCCCACATAGCTCAGGTTCTAGAGAGGTGTTCCCAACTACTTCTCCTCCTTCTCCTGCAAAAACGTCAGCGTGTTTGGTATGAATGGGGTTAGACCCCACCATATGCTACCTTTTTGCTGTCTTCTCTACCCTCTTCCGTGGTCATACCCTAAGTCTCGCCCTCACCAATATGTTTACCTCCAATAATCCCACTTTTAGGCATCCCAGCCCCTAATGCCTCCTCTTGTTCCCATTAACTTTCACTGAGACCTCCATTCCAACTATTCTTTGATCCCATAGAGACCTGATACCCCGAACAAGTTTTTATTGTCCCCATGCCCTGCATGTGACACTTTGATCCCTTACCCAGCTTCATGGTCACATTACTGCCGTGATCTCTATCTTACAAACACCCTCATCTATGTTGCCTCTCCTTGCCTCTGTTGTACTTTTCTGGCAAAACCCTAATTCTGGTTAAACCCAGCTAGCCATGTACCCTTCACCTGTATCCAAGCAAGTGAATATTACGGAGGAAAATCACACAACAGTGCTTGTCGACTGGTCTCACTCTAAACTTGCGACTTTGAATCTCACGAGAGCACTGAGCTCTACCTTGCAAACCTTCTACACTCCCATGGTGTATTCACCTCCCCTGCCTCTCAAAGGACTATTTCATGCCTCCTCTCTCCTCCTTCTCTTTTCAACCCTCCAGCACCACCCCTCCCTCCTGCTGCACTGATAAAATAAATACAAAGAAATGCAAAGGAATGAGAGCTATTTCATCCTCCCAGCAACCCATCTGCATGATCTCTACTCATAGTCTCTGCCCTCCCTGCAGATGAAGAATCTCTGTTCTTCTCTGGGGTCAGTCTCCCCCCATTTGTGCACTGGACCGCATCTGTTCTTACTTCTTCCATGACTTTGCTCCTTGCAATTATCCCCTCTTTTTCCTGAGTCATTGGTCTCTCCTTAGATCATACCCACTAACATAAAAAATATGACTTAATATTGCTCACCTTTAAAAAACCTTCCCTTGACCCCCACATCTTTTTCCAGGTAAGGCTTCATCTCTTTGCTGTTACATAGTGAGCCTCAAAACAGTTCTCTGTCATTACTCTATACTTCCTTACCTACAGTCTCTCCTCAGCTCACTCCACTTTGACTTCTCTCTCCACTACCTGCTGACCTCTCCTGCCAAGATCATCAGCAACATCCCTCTTTTTTTTTTTTTTTAACAGCTTCTCTCTTACCAAATCCAAGGGCCAAAGTCAGTCTGACTTACTTATCACCCATCTCTGACACAATCAACTACTCTTTCCTCCTTGAAACACTCTTCCCTTGAAATACAAGGGCTCTCTTCTCTCAAAATTCTCTCTCTCTGGGTAATCTCATCCAGTCCTGCGGCTTTAAAGACCAACCTCTCCCCTGAGCTCTAGGCCTACATATCCAAACTTGACCTCTCCACTTGGATGCTGTATTTGTCCCCTAGGACGGCTGTAACAAAGGACCACAAACTGGGTGGCTTAAAATAATAGGAATTTATGGTCTCACAGTTGTGGAGGCCAGAAATCCCAAATCAAGGTGCCGGCAGGGCCACACTCCTTTGAGGGTTCTAGGAGAGGATCCTTTTTGCTTGCCTCTTCTAGCTTCTGGGACTCCCAGACGTTCCTTGGCTTGTGGCAGCACCACTCCAATCTCTGCCTCCCATCCTCACCCGGCCATCCTCCCTCTATGTCTTCACACCGTGTGCTCTGTGTGTGAGTTCCAAGTTTTCCTCTTCTTTTCTTTCATTTTTTTTAAGATTTCATTTTTTTAAAGTAATCTCTACACCCAACGTGGGGCTCAAACTCACAACCCTGAGATCAAGAGTCACGTGCTTCACTGACTGAGGAAGCCAGGCGCCCCTTTCCTCTTCTTTTAAGGACACTAGTCATATTATTAGGGTCACCCTAATGACTTCATCTTAACTTGATTACATCTGTAAAGATCCTATTTCCAAATAAGATCACTTTCATAGGTATTGGGATTAAGATTTCAACGTATCTTTTCGGGGGGGACATAAGTCAACCCATAATAGATGTCAACTAGGTATCTCAAACTTAACATGTCCACAATGGAATTCTTGATTTCTCTACCCCTTGCCCCCAGCCTGTTCCTCCTCTACCTTCCCCCATCAGTTAACAGCACCATCAGCTCTGTCCAAAAGCTTAGAGAATGAACATCCTTGCTTCCTCTCTTTTCCTCACCCCCTATTTCTAACCTACCAGCAAGACCCACTGCCCAAATCCAAGTCCTTCTCCTGTCTCCCCTGCTCCTATGTGAGTCTAGTAAACTCCCCTCCCTCCTGGACGGCTGCACCAGCCTCCTGTTCCACTCGCTACCCCCTCCCACCACAGTCTACTTTCCATCGAAAAGCCAGAGCGATTGTTTTAGAACATAAATCAGATCACATCCCTCCCACTGCTTAAAACCTTCCAAAGACTTCTTACTGGAATTAGCATAAAATCCAAGCTTCTTAACTTGGCTTATGAGGTTTTATAGGATCTGACCCCTCTTCTCTCATTTCCTACCACTCTCTCCCACTCTCGCCTCCTCTCCAACTGCACCAGCCTTCTTTCTGTCTCCCTGGAACATTCCAAGCTTGTTCCTGCCTCAGGGCTTTGCATTTGCTGTTCCTTTTGTCCGGAACACCCTTCCCCCATCTTGGCAAGAACAACGTCTTCTCTCATTCCAGTCACATCTCAAATGTCACCTCCTGAGAAAACGCCGCCACTGTGACAGGCACTGTCTATCCTATTATTCTATTTTTTAAATTCATAACTTTATTACTATTTGTTAGTTCCTGTGTTTACTGTCAGACTCCTATCAGACTGCAAATGCCATAAGGACAAGGGTTTAATCTGTCTCTCTTTCTTTTAATTTCATTTTTATTTATTTAACTTTTTTATGTAAGCTCTACTCCCAACGTGGGGCTTGAACTCATGACCCGGAGATCAGCAGTCGCGAGCTGTACAGACTGAGCCAGCCAGGCGCCCCTGACCTGCCTTTGCCACTACCGAATCCCCAACACCTACAACAGAACCAGTACATCGTAGGTGCTCCATTATGTTTACTAAATAAATAAACTTATTACTATGTGCCAGGCACTGTACTAGGGCCTGGGGATTTGACGATGAGTGACAAACAAAATCTGTTCCTCCTCCGTGAATCGGACAGGGACTGACCCCCTGAGCAGCATGTCACAGGGATAACCAGCTCCTGACCAACCCCTTAGCAACACTGCCTCTGAGGATGGATAAGCCCCCACTTTCTTAGCCACAGAAGCTTTTCTGACCCTACACCACTCTTGACATTTCCCTGCCTCCTCATCTCTGTAGATGATCTTGTTTTCTATTTCACAGAGAAAATTGAGGTCCAGACCAGAAACTCCTCAGCCCACCTTTTATTTCCTTCCTTTTTCTTCTTCCTATCTGCCCTTCTGGAAAGAGTGTGGCCTTTGCATGCAGGGAGACGTGGCAAATGACTTAACCTCTGAGTCTCAGTTTCCTCCTCTGGAAAGTGGTCATGATAACACCGGCCTCATTAGGTTGTCCTGAGAATTAAACAAACATCCTCTGTCACATTGCCTGCCTTTTCATCGATGCTTAATAAATGTTTCATTCCCTTCCCTTCCCTGTCCCCCCCCCCCACCCCCACCGCCCCAGATAAGTGTTTCATTCCTGGTTTACAATGGAGAAACTGAAGGCAAGTCTACCGATGTTTGAGTCTGTTAGTTAATTCACACAAAGTCACACCCTGCCAAGTGGCAGACCCCAAATTAAATCCCAGATCTCTGACTCCAGGCCCAGGGCTCCTTGCACTGCAGTGAAAAGCAAACATAAAGACAATCTAGTGACTTTTTAATAAAGGCCAAATTAAGTCAATTTAAAGGATTGTCCTTCGGTCTGGCATTCTGTCCTCTTTCTCACTCCCTCTCCCTCCCTCCCTTTCTTTCTCTCTCCTTTAGTGTTAGAACGTCCTTTATCTGAAGAAATGACGTATTTTTTCCTTACTTGGAAACAAAGCTAGCTACACAACATCTCTCCCCACTATTACAAAACTGCCTCAAATATCCTACGTAGGCTGCTACTTAGTTCCCTTTGGCAGAGGGCTGACCCCAGGACTTCTGCATTAGAGAGGCAAAAGGTGGTGGTTTGGTTGGGAGGAGGAGGGTGGGAGAATTGCCTTGAAGCTGGTTGCATAACTATTAGCCTTGGTTTGGAGGCATTCCCCCGGAGATTTCAGGGCAATGAGAGCCCCACCCATCCACGTCCTGCCGCCACCGCACATCAGCACAATGCCTTCTGAGAAGAAACCCCAAAGTGCTTGGATACGCTGCACCCTCCCCGTGTGGTCCTTCCCTGCCCAGTTAGAAAGTCGTCTCTGCCTTTTCTCTCCAAATAGTTTCCAGCAAATCTCATGGGGAAATTTTTGGATTTGAATGAGGAGTGTAAAAATGTGGTCAGCATATTGGCTCTGGTATTTTTTTCCCCATGCAACCAGCCCCAGGAGGTGACTGACAAGCTGGGCCGAGTGCACTGAACGCCTTGTCTCTGGTCGCCCATAACTCCTGAGCCTCCCAGACCCCGCAGGACCCCGCAGGACGCTGGAGAGCCGTAAATCTGGCAAGCTGGGGCTGGGAGCTCACTGATTGCCCTGGGGGAAATGCAGCCGATCTGATTGCTGAAAATACGACCACTTCGGAACAAAATGAAGCAACAGAGGAATGGCAGGAGGGACTGTGCGTTTTCTCGTCTGTACAACAAAGGGGCTGGATTACACATCGCTGAAATTCTTCGTTCCACTTTGTAACTAAGGTCAAGCCTGATTAAGCAGATATGGGAGATGTTAGGGCAGGAAAGCAGAATTGGGGGACCCAGGGAAGCTGCTGTTCCACACTGAGCTTGTTCCCCTCAGACAAGGGCGGCCGTGGGAGGCACACTGGAGGGCCAAGGACAGGGCTCTCCGCCGTCATCAATCTGTCCAGAGCCACTAGCTTTGTGGACTCGGCCAGTGCATCCGAAGGCCCTGGGTCTTGTTCCTCGTCCTCTGACATTAGTCCTATGAAACCTCAACAGCCCATTCTGGGTGGCCTGGCAGGCCCTCTTGATGATCAAAACAGAGAGGTGTCTAGACGGATGCGCTGCCCGCTCCCCTGGCAGGTGGTTGGGTGGACAGGGCAGCGGAGGACACGGGACCAGCAGGGGTCCCGTGACTGCTACGTCCAAGTGCACCTCCTGCTCGCCTACTCAGCCCCTCTGTCCTGTCTCTCCCCATCCCCGGTTCACTGCCCCATCTCGCCCCCTCACCCACAATGTCCCTCCCTCTCTTGGTGGGAGCAGGGACAGTGACGCTAGTCTCTTCTTTGGCTATTTCCCTGACCCCGGACTGAGCATCAGTCTCCTACATGGGCAAGATCAAGACACACAGTAGGCTTTCAACAACAAGGAGGGCAGAGACTGGATGCTTAATCCTTAGCATCACATCGGTGGTTTTCTAAAAATACTGAGCAAGGGGGCACCTGGGTGGTTCAGTCAGTTAAGCATCCGCCTCTTGATTTCAGCTCAGGTCATGATCTCAGGGTCGTGAGATTGAGCCCCACATCGGGCTCTATGCTCAGCAAGGAGTCTGCTTGAGATTCTCTCTCCCTTTCCCTCTGCCTTCCCCCCGACTTGCACTGGCTCTCTCACTCACGCGCGCTCTCTCTCAAATAAATAAATAAATAAGTTTAAAAATACCGAGCATAGAATTACCTGGGGAGCTTGTTATACCCGAGTCCACCTGAAATACAGTCTCCTGGGTGGATAGCTGGAAATGTCATTTATAACCAGCTCCAGCAGCTGCTGGTGCATGCAGGCGGTCTGGGTGGACATTTTGAGAAACAGTGCTCTGATTGGGGAGTGCTCTCCTGTCTGTATTCCTACTGCATACCTGGACCTGTGGGAAAACCATAGGAAGCTTACAAAATGCCCCACCCTCGGGGCGCCTGGCTGGCTCAGTCAGTGCAGCATGTGACTCTTGATCTTCCGGTTGTGAGTTTGAGCCCCACGTTGGGTGTAGAGATGACTTAAAAAAAATAATAAAATCCTAAAAAAAAAAAAAAGAAGAATTCACAAAATGCCCCACCCTCAAAGAGTTCACAGTCCAGCAGGAGAAAGAAGATACCACGGGAGAAATTAGTGCTCAGGTCCTGACAGATGCCATGTGCTGTGAGAGTCTAGCAAAGGGCTGGCTGAATCGGAGGAAGCTCCGGGAGGGAGGCGAGGTCCAGGCAGGGTGAGGACAGTCAGGAGGACAGTTTTCCTCCCCAGGCAGCCAAGATAGGCTCCATCGTGGAGGTGCTCAATTAGCCACACTCATGAATCCTGCCCGGTTAACTGGCTTTCATCCACCCCCACCTCTTCCCTCCAGATGGAGCCCTCTGCTCCGCGGGACATAATTACACTCTCTGGCCTGTTTTAATGAAGGCAAACATATTCAGTATTTGTATGTGGCTTCTCCTGTGCCGGAGAGGGTTGGAGTGGGCAGGGCAGGGAGGCGGTTCTTGGGGAGAATGAGAGAGTAGTAATAACCTTGCTGCTCACTCGCACAGCCTCTCCTTTCTCAGCAGTTCTGCCCCCTAGCGCTGGGGCCGTGCACTTTTTTATTTTATTTTATTTTATTTATCTTATTTTATTTTATTTATTTGACACACAGAGAGAGAGAGAGCACAAGCAGGGAGAGCTGCAGGCAGAGGGAGAGGGAGAAGCAGGCCCCCCACTGAGCAGGGAGCCCGATGCGGGGCTCGATCCCAGGACCCTGGGATCATGACTTGAACTGAAGGCAGATGCTTAACTGACTGAGCCACCCAGGCGCCCCTGGGGCCATGCATTTTAGAACTGTGTGTGCCAGCAAGGTGCACCCGCATGGCTTTACGATGATGTTGACATTGTGTCAGTTCAAGTCAATCAGTGTTTCCATCTCAGCCGACTCATTTAGCTGGTAGTTCACATACCAGGACACGGGTTAGCTCACACCATCCCAACATCAAAAATGTTTTATTAGGGAATCAGTTTTTATTTCTCCTATGGTTCATAGTGATAGTCACTGAACTGAGCCTAACATGTTACACAAACCTTGGATCAGACAATAAAAGCACAATTATTTTACAAACCACCAAGAAAATGAAGAGCTTTGCCAATTACTATGCAACCACCAGTTGTACGCTGTGTGCCGATTTCAAAGATACTAAAATTTGAAAAATAACGCATATTAAGATCAGCGAAATGGTATAAATGACAGAGAACACAACACGACACATCAGTCCACCTGGCTTTGGCATATGAATCTTTTTATTGAATGTTTATCCCAAATTCAATAGCAAATGGGAAGAAAGTACAGGAAGAGAGAGGGGAGAGGCAGTTTCCAATTTCTCTGGTGCTCTCAAAGGGCACTAGAGACTTAAAACATTATGGTTTCACTGTGCAGGTGAAATAGTCAAGGTTCAAAGACATTACATGGCTCCCGAAGGCCACAGAGGTGGAGGTGGTGTGGGACATAACGCTAGGACTTCTGTCTCAAAATCCAGTGCCTAAACCACCCAAGTGTCCATCAACGGATGGATGGATAAACAAGATGTGGTATAACCACACAGTGGAATATTATTCAGCCAGAAAATGGAACAAGGTACAAATACGTGCTATAACACGGATGAACCTGGAAACCATTGTTGAGTGAAAGAAGTCAGACATAAAAAGCCACATATTGTATGATTCCATTTATATGAAATGTTTAGAATAGGAAAATCTATAGACATGGAAAGCAGATTAATGGTTGCTAGGGGCTGGGGGGACGAGGGGGGAATAACTGTTAATGAGTATGGAGCTTCCTTCTGGAGTGATGACATTTCTGGAACTAAAAAGTGGCAATGGTGCACAATCTTGTGAATATACTAAATGCCACTAATGGTAAATTTTATGTTATGCGTATTTTACCACAATTAGGAAGAAAGGCAGATACAATGGTGGGGGGGAAATTCCACTCCTTTTCCTCTGTGATCCTATAATAGCAGCAGGGAGGGGGGGCAGGGGAGAAAGAGAGAGGATGGGGGTACCAGAGCAGAGGGCACCCAGGCATTTGGCAAGCCCCCCCCATACCACACACCCCGTCATGACTTTCCCTCCTCCAGCAGGAAGATGAGCAGAGCTGGCCTGGGATCATCCGTCTTCATTACACCATCCCTACCAGCTCCGTCACTTCTTGCCAGAAAACTCATCAATATTCCCCTGTGGCTTGGCAGACCCATCCCCCCCCCCCCCCCCCCCCTCCCCCCCCTTCCCAGGTTATAGGCCTGGACCAGCCGATGCACACAACCCCAGCCCTCCACTCTGGGGTCCCTGCTCTTCTTTCTCTCCTCTGGAGATCCAGTCATGCCCTCCCTCCCGGGCTGCAGGGGTCCCTGGATACATGTCCTGGGGGTGTGGAGGGCGCTTTGGGAGCCAGCCACGCTGAGAGGTGCTGAGTGTGGTCAGCCCCTTCTAGAAGCCATCCTCACCCCTCTACTTGGAATTTCTAAGCACCTCCTCACACTCTTGGACTCCCTGTGTCTACTTCATTTTTCTCTAGTCTAAAGCATTGATCATTTTCTAATATGAGTTACGTATTAATAGCCTATAGTACATACTTATGCTGTTTACTCATCCCCTATTAGAATGGATGCTCTGTGAGGGCAGGGCTCCATCACACGCGTTCACTGGGGCACACCCAGCGCCCAGACCGGTGCCCGAACCAATAAGTAGAATGAATGGATGTCTGGGGACTGGGTCTGGATGCCCAGCAACAGTGTGTTAGCAACTTCTGGCTTTATCTCTGTTCTTTCCTTCTTTCTGCCTCATTCACTCTTCCAAAGCTACCCTGGACTTCTCGAAGTTCCTCTAGCTTACTACCAAGGTTATTGCCAGTCCGGGTCTTAGCACTTGCTGTTTCCACAGCCCTGATTCCAGTGCTATTCTCCATTCCCCATTCAACTGGCCTTCAGATGGCCTGTCTCTCACTTCATCTGGGTCTCAGCTGAAATGTCATCTCCTCCAAGAGATGCCTGCCCTGACCTCCTGAGCTAACACAGCCTCCCTCATCCCCCTCCACCTCCTTACCCAGATGCAACCTGGCTATGTACTACGGATCTTCGTTTATCTCTCTCTCATTAGACTGTAAGCTTCATGCAGGCAGGAACTTTGGTTCTCCCAGGGTAGCAGGTGCTGTTGGTGCCCCAGCTCACCTCCTTTGCCCTACCACAGTCAGTGCACAGCAGATTTGACTCCAGTTGCGAGCATCTGCATTTCTTTGCGTGATGGCTTTCTCCTTCTGTGCCTGCTTAGCTTGCATCTGCACCAAGCAAAAGGGAACTAACAGGAAATTAACACGCAGATGCAGACACACACAGAAGACTCAAACAAGGCTGCTGGGAACTGGTTTATACATCCCCCTGCCCCCTTCTCCTCTGGTCCAATGGCTCGAAGTACAAGTTCTTCACGGACTCCCAGACTTCGGCAGTGGCCTTAAGCTTCAATTATTCTCAGTGGTAATTTGCTTGATAATAATCCCTTATTGGCTGCCTTCCCTTCTCTTTCTCCCTCCCCTATGCTCCTACTGGTGTTTCCTGGGATCACTTCCCAAATAGAATCCTACAGTTAAAATCTTATCTAGAGTTGGAACACTCATGCCTTGCTAGTGGGGATGTAATATGGCCCAGCTGCTTTAGAAAACAGTTTGGCAGTTTCTCAAAATGTCAAACATGGAGTCACCATATGACACAGTAATCCCATTCCTAGGTATAGACCCCAAAAGAATTGAAACCATATGTCCACACAGGTTCATAGCAGCATAATCTATAATAGAACATGAAACAACCTCAGTGACCACTAATTGATGAATGGAGAAGCAAAGTGTGGCAGATCCATACAGTGGAATACTATTCAGCCAGAAACACGAAGGAAATACTGGCATATGCTGCAGCGTGGGTGGATCTGCAAACACTGTGCTCAGTGAAAGAAGCCAGTCACGAAAGGCCACATGGTGTATGATTCCATTTATAGTGGATGTCCAGAAGAAGTGTTTCTCTAGACAAAGCACACTCGCGGCTGCCAGGGGGGCGGGGGGCAGGGAGAGAGCACAGCAGGAAAAGACTGCTAAGGGGTGCGGGGTTCCTTTAGGGGGTGATGAAAATGTTCTAAAATTGAGTGTGCCGATGGTTGCACAACTCTGTAAATATACTAAGAATCGCCAAAGTACACACTGCAAATGAGTGAATTGTATAGTAAATGAATGATATCTCGATAAAGCTTTTTAGTTTTTTTAAAGCCCTTTCTTTCCTCAAGGCCCCCTTCTAAAGGAACCCAAAGTCACGTCCTCAGAACCTGGGATTGTGCCTGGCACATAGCAGGTGGTCGATCAATAGAAATACACGTGAATAACTGAACGAATGGGAAAGAGCTGCAAGCGAAGGCTTGATGCCAATCACACAACATCAAACAGAGCTACAGCTCTTCCCCGGAGCTCGTCCGCAGCCACCCCTCGTGTGCCCCTGGGAACGCATCGCAAATCTCACAGGCACGTCTGTTTGGGATTATCTCAGCCCGAGAAGGGAACAGAGTGGTGTGGGTGTGTGTGTCCATGAAATGGTGAGGATGGAAAGGGGTGTGTGTGCGTGCGTGTGTGTGTGTGCAAGTATGTGTGTGTATCAGTGTGTGAGGGTGTGCCCATGTGTGAGTGTGGACGGGTGTGTGTGCTCACGTGTGTGTGTGTGTGTGTGTGTGTGTGTGTGGTGATGCAAGGGTCAGTGTGGGAGCCGGCAGGAATCTAACAAGGGAATCACTGGTTGTTGGGGAGGGAAGGCTCTGAGCAGCAGGGACCACCTCCTGCGAGCTGAGAGCCAGTGGGTGCCTCCCCCCCTCCCCGCGGGTGTCCTCTGGGCCCATGAAGCAGACACTGTCACTTTAGCAGGATGTTCCTACCTGCAAGGGCTTGGCCAACATTCTCAGCGGCTCGTTGCTGGGCGGGACCCCTGCACAGGGGTGGAGGGCGGAGAGGGGAAAGAGGAGCCCAACTCCGAGCAGACTGAGAGAGCAGAGGGAGCCCTCCACACCCGTAATCCAATATTTCAGACCTTTCCTTGTCCATTAACAGTAAGACCAGTTCTTGATCAACTTAGAGCACAATCCCCGTAAGAATGTGCTTCCGATTATCGGTGACTCATCATCCCCCTCGACGGGAGTGAGACCTCAGAGTCCCCTGCCCCAGCCGCCCAGGGCTCTGCCAAGCTTCAGGGCCTAACATGCGAGGCGCCACGCCGTGTCTCCTGCGAGGCTGCGTGATGGGTGGGAAGCCCACGGGTGACCAGAGTGTGAGCCCTGGGAGGCGCTGGGCAGGCCCCCCCAGTGTGGCGAGGGCACGGGGCCGGGAGTCTGCTGACACTGACATTCCAAGTCCTGTGCAGCATGGGACAGCCTCCTCCTCTCGCCACCTTGGCAGCCACCGGGGCTAGCCCCTCCTTCTTCCCAGCCCCGTGGTTCCAGGGGTGCCTGACCAGCTGCCCCATCACATTCGGCAGGGCCATGTGGACTCTCCCTCTAGCTGTCCCTGGTCCAGGAGCTCAGTGGCTGAAGACTAAATCCTCTAGGCTGGCTCTGGACTCTACCTCCCTGGGCACCTGCCCTTCCCGCCCCAGCAGATGGCCACAGTGCCCTGGGGAGCTGAGAGCAGGGAAAGAAGAAGCATGGCACCCGGACCAGGCATGCCCTGACGTTGCCTCCCGTCACCCTGGCATCTTCCTTCGGACCCCTCCCCCAACAGAGAGGCTCTCCGCCCCAGCCCACCCCAGTGCTCCTACTGACCATTTAGTCAGTCGGCACTCAACAACCATTCTTGGCCTGTCTGCTCTGAGCCAGGCACTGTGCCAGGTCCCGAGGAGACCAGGATGAGGGAGGAAGTCGGAGGGTCCCTGCCCTCAAGGACCTCGGGAGAAGCAGACAGGTAACACAGAACATGTCGTGGTAAGAGCAAGGACAGTGCTCCTAAAACACTGTATGAGCGCTTACTGCGCACAAGCACTGTTTGTCTGCACAATTACTGGTTCAAGCACGCCTATGTTAAGTCAGGAAATCTCACAATCACGCCATAGCATGGCTATTACAAGTACAGAAGCTGAGGCTCAGAGAGGTTAGGTAACCTGTCCAAGGTCATCCGCTAGTACAGGGAGTAAGGAGGGATTCACGCCCATGCCATCCACCTCCAGAGTGGAACTTTCATTTATGTATTTGTTTAGTTTTTAGAGAGGGGAGGGGCAGAGGGAGGAGAGAGAGAATCTTAAGCAGGCTCCATGCCCAGCACGGAGCCCGATGCGGGACTCGATCCCCTGACCCTGAGATCATGACCTGAACTGAAATCAAGAGTCGGACGCTTAACTCACTGAGCCACCCAGGCGCCCCTAGAGTGTAACTTTTAAAGAATGTTAGACTGCTTCCAGATGAGTACAGGAGAGAGACACACAGGGGCAGGCCAGCTTAGCTGCCTGGAGGAGTAGGGAGGGACTACTGGATACTGTGAACAACCTTAAACTTGGCTTTAAACACAAGGGTGGGGGGCTCCTGGCTGGCTCAGTCAGAGGAAAAGCATGCAACTCTTGACCTCAGGGTCCTGAGTTCAAGCCCCACCGTTGGGTGTAGAGATCACTTAAATAAATAAATAAAGGGGACTTTGAGCCTCCCAATATTAAGCCCTTAATGGTCAAAGACTTTTCATGAACTGAAGGGCAGCAACGTGGTCCTTGGTGTAGGAGGGCAGGGAGGGGGCAGGGTCATGGTGCCAGGACTCTGCGACCATGAGAGACCACAAGACACCATGTCTTTGGCAGCCGGTACCACTGCATGAGCAGAGGGCAGTCCTGGGACCCCAGCAAGGATTTACTCTACACTTTCTTGGTCATAATTCACCACACTTGAACTTCACTGTTTCATTGCCTGTCCGTCTATCTTGTAATTCTCCAAGTTCCCTGGGAGCAGGGGCTATGTGTGTCTTACTCCAGGTCATGCCCCCTGCTCCCAGCACCCTTGCTTCGTATGGAAGACACACAGTGAAGTTATTGAATGGATGGGTGGGTGGGTGGATGATGGCTGAGTGAATGAATTTGAGCCTTATAATCACTCTAGGAAGGTAGAGTAGGTATTATTCTCCCCATCTTACAGGGTTCGGAGTGGAGGCATGGCAGAATTGCCGGACCATAGTGTTGGTCCGACTCCAGCCCGGGGAAATTCTTTAGGTCACACCAGGGGCAGATCCCCAGTGTCACAAGAATCAGGGGACAGCAGACTTCTTGCCACCCCAGGTCCCATTTTCCTTCCTCTTTGCCTCCTCCCTCTGTTGGTTCCTCCAGCAGTGCATCCATAGACCCCAAAAGGTTGCAGTCCCTTCCCTTGGATTGGCTCATCATTGTGTTCTTGATGCCCATTGTAGTGGACCGGACATGAGCCTGGCGGAGGGACACGAATATTAACACGGATCCCTGAGGCCATGGTGACACCAACAAAATCCTCCTATAAGCCCCTTCACTGCAGTGAAGACCCATGTCCCATACTCTCAGGGAAATCATTTCATTCATTCATTCATTCATTCATTCATTCACTCAACACGTATTTATCAAGGGCACACGGTGTACCATGCACAGTTCTAGACACCAGGGACCCAGGCCTGACCTCAAGGGACTCCCAGTCTAGCAGGAGACACAGACAGGCAGTCACAAGCCAATGGGCAACAAGCACCGGGGTGGGTGTACTGAGGAGGGTAAGAGGAAGTCACCTCTTGGAGGGGCACAGACATAGAGATGAGAAATAACACAATTTGCAGGGTGTGTGTGGCGGGGAGTGGTGGGCGGCGCGGGGAATTACAAGAAAAGCTAAGCGGCTGAAGCAAATGAGTGAGGCAGGAAGGGGCAGGAGAGGAAGCTGGAGGAGGAGATGGCAACAATCCCAGTTGTCAGAAAAACTCATTTAGTTCTCACAAGTCTATGAAGCAGGTATTCTTAAAATTCTGATTTCGTAGATGAGGAGACGGTGGCACAGAGAGGTTCAGTAACTTGCCCTTGGTCACACAGCCGGCAGGATATGAACCCAGGAAGTCAGGCTCCAGCATCCGTGCCTCTGATCACACTGCCCAGCCTTGGCCAGCCCGAGTCAAACCCTAGGCGCCTTGTGGTCATGCTAAGGGGCCCAAGATGATCCCACAGGGGATGGGGAGACCCTGCAGATTTAAATGGGACAGAGGGCTGCTCAGCACGGCCCTTTGGGGGATGAGCCTGGAGGCCACGTGGAGGATGGGTTTGGGGGTGAGACAGAGAGAGCCGGTAGGAGGTGAGGAGAGGGAAACGGGTTGGTGGGAGCGGGGCGCTGGGTTTGAGATAGGCTGAGAAGGTAAACTTGGCACGATGTGGTGCCTGGCAGGAAGTGAAGAGTCGGAAAGAGGAGGTGGGGAGGAGGATCTCCTGATTTCTGGCTGGGTGCTGGGGGCTGGTGCTCCTCCAGGCAGGAAATAGAACCCAGGAGAAAGGTGGGGAGCGCCAGAGCTCAGGCAGGGACATGTTACCCTGAAGAGCCTTTAGGACACCCAGGTGGCGATGTCCCACAGTCCCGCTGCTGTCTGCCAGGCCCTAATTCCTCCCACCCCCCTGCCCTCTCCCCCAGCCAACCGCTGTCCCCTGTTCAGTCTTCCAGAGCACCCCAGAGCCACCAGCTTGTTGGAAAGCCCCTTCCAGGGCCCTGCGGTTCCCAGGGCCCCTCCCTGCCTCCGGCGGATGGGGGTACCGCGGACCTTCCCCCACTTCCTGCCTGCCCTCTGATGGTGGGATGGGACTTTTCCACTCTGGTTTCCCCTGGCAGCTGCAAACGGTATCTCCCTTTACGGGACCCCACCCCCGATAACTGAACCAGAGCCAAACTGAGGAAGACCCCGCGCCAGGGTGCCCGGGGGAGTGCCCACAGGGCTCCTAGAGGGTAGCCCCCTGGTCTGTGCTGGGAGATGGGGAAGAGCAGAGTCTAGCAGGCCGTGCTTGGAGGGGACCCGAGGTGCACGGCGGGCACCTCTCACTGGGGATCTGGAGACCTAGAGGCTCTCCTAGCCCATCTGCACACTCGCCATGCGGCCTTGGGCAGCACAGTCGCTTGCACGGATCTTTTCTGGACCATTGCGGCTGCACGACATGAGCTCTGGGCCCTACACCTCTGCCCTCACCTCCCCGTCGGGAGCCTCTCCCACCATTAGGAGACGGGGAGCCCAGAGGGCCACACAGTGCTGTTCCAGAGGGAGGCAGGGCATTTGGCAGAAAACTCGGCAAGGTGTTTTAGCAACAAGCCGGACAATAGAGTGGCTTAGAGCTGGGAGCTTATTCTGCTTATTTCCCCCGTCTGTGTGTTGGGACATGCCAGGGTTGGGTGCATTTCGGTAAGCCTCTTGCTACAATAGCATTCTCTGCAGCTTCAGTCACTTAGACCACAAGGGTAATCCGCTCAGGAAGGGCCCGGCCCCGCCGCGGCGCAGCCCAGCCCAGCCCCGCCCGGCCCAGGGGCCGAGTTTGGGGCAGGGAGCCCTCCTGGGGTGCAGCCCCTCCTACTTCTCTGCCTCTGTCTGTCCCTTCTCCCCTCGCCCAGTGTGTCACCTCCGGATGCCCTACACGCCCAGCAGCAAGCGCCTGTCAGTGGGAGGGCAGCCAGGTCACTCTCAACTGAAAGGAATCAGACAGTAGGAAGAACTGTCCCAGTGTTGGGGCGGTTGAGCAAGGAGCAATGTGGTCTCTCCTTGTCTAAAGAGTTTTGAAAGCATGAGATGTTTTCTTGCCTGAGGTACAAGTTAGCTGAGTGGAGGTTTGGCAAGAGGGCAGGGAGATGGCCATTAAGCCTTCAGAACTTTCCGGAAAGGAGTCGAGTGGGGATGGGGTGGGGGCTATATCAAAACCGTGGATGAGGAATAACCCAAGGAATAGCTCTCCAAGACTCAGCTCCCCCCCTTTGCCCCTTGAGGTAATGAACTTGAGTGTGAGTCCTGAGTCCTGGGTGTGAGTTTGACTACAGGAATCTCTCTGGCCCACTGTTTCCTCTTCTGTCACACAATTTTTGGATGGAAAAACATCTCTGACCTGACACCCTCAGCATTTGATACTATTCATTCTCCCTCCATTTTTTAAAAAATATTTTTATTTATTTATTTGACACAGAGAGAGAGAGCAAGAGAGGGGACACTAGCAGGGGGAGTGGGAGAGGGAGAAGCAGGCTTCCCACCGAGCATGGAGCCCGATGCGGGGCTCGATCCCAGGACCCTGGGACCATGATCTGAGCCGAAGGCAGACGCTTAACGACTAAGCCACCCAGGCGCCCCTCTCTCCCTCCATTTTGAAATCTTCTCCCTTGATTACCAAAAAGTGGCATTCTTTAGGTTCTCCTCCTTCTTCTGTGTGAATTAGGGATCTTGCATTTGCAGGAAACAGAAAACTCAATCTTACTGGCTTATACCACAACGGACATTTATTCATTCACCAATGGTTCAGGCAAGGATCGATGGGACAACTCCAGAACGTCACCAAGGGCCAAGTTTCTTTCCATCTCCCGCTGCCTCCCTCAGCCTAAGGCTGGCTTCCCTGGGGGTTCCAGATGGGGGTCAAGTTCTCTTGGTCTGACATGGCTCTTTGTTCATGTACTGATGGAAAGAGCTTCTTTGTTCCACTGTCCATCAAAGTGCTGTCCTTCTCTGATTGGCCTGACTTAGGACAAATGTTCCCCTGGACCACTCGTGGTTCCTAGAGGGGCTCTATGTGCTCCACTCTGGAGCTGCTGGAATGAGGAAGGGGGCTGACTGTTGGGGAGACCCATACACACACCCTGCCTCGGGGCCCTCCCCTTCTCACCTCTCTCCCTGCTGGGCCTCAGCCTCCCCCCACACTGCCCACCTGGCATCCGTACTCCCTCTCACAGCTCCAGAGATCAGGTCCATGTGGCCGGTTCCCTCCTACCTATGTCTCGAGCCCTCTCTTCCAGTATCCATGGGGGATACATCCCCAGACCCTCACTGGATGCCTGAAACCACAGAGAGTACCGACCCCTAAGCATGCTGTGTTTTTTCCCGTGTGTACATACCTATGATCAAGTTTAACTTATAAATTGGGCACAGTAGGAGATTAACAACAATAATAACAAAATAGGACAATTATAACAGTAGACGGTAATAAAAGTTATGCGAATGGGGTCTCTCTCTCAAGATCTCTTGCTGTACTGTACTCACCCTTCCTAGGATGGTGTAAGATGATAAACTGCCTACGTGATGAGCCAAAGTGCGGGAATGACACAGGCTTTGGGACTTCACGTGAGCAGCTACTGACCTGCTGACGACACTCAGAAGGAGGGTCGTTTGCTCCCGGACCACGGATAACTGAAACTGCAGATAAGGGGGGCTACTGTATCCTGAGGTATTCACAGAGCATTTCTACGTGATGTCCTCAAATTCATCCTCATATAAAAAGAATTAATCATCTTTTCCCTCCCATTGACCCTTCACTCATATACACCGCCTGACTGTCCGGTTAGTCCTAATTTGGGCTGGTCCTTCTCCTTCTCCCTCCCATATCCTGTTAGTCTTGACACACCCTGGCAGTTCGTCTGGACCCCGTGCCTTCTCCACTGTGTCCGTAGTCACCTTAAGCCTGTACCATAGAAATACCCTCCTCTGCTTCCTTCCCGATGTGCACCCTCTCCTCATCACTTTCGTCTCAGTCTTCCTGAAACACCATTGCTTCTCCAGAACCTTCTCTGTTCTCCCCATTGCCCACACGACCAAATCCACCCCCCTTAGCCTGGCATTCAAGGCTCTTCGCCAAGCAGCCTCCTCTAACTTCATGGGCTCCCATCTTGCCCTCCACTCTGCAGTCTGTTCTAGGCCCCATCTGGTTCACTGCAGACCCTGAAAGACCATGAGCCTTTCTGCCTCTTCACTCTCCTTCCTGCAGCTTCCCGAAGGCCATCCTCCCGACAGCCTTCCCTGACCACTTGAGCCCAGCAACCTCTCTGTCGCAGTCTGCTGCTGAGCCTCCCGTCCGCATGCGTATGTGTCAGCCTGTCCTCAGCTTCCCAACTGCATCCATAGCCCCCGCCCAGAACAGGTGCTGCCTCAAATCCCCGGGGAGAGCCTGGTCTCAGCTGAAATGAGCTCACGTGTGTGGAAGTACCTGAAACGTTCCCGAGCCCCACAGAGGAGTGGCCTGGGGTTTGACCAGCAGGAGCAGGACAAGGAGAGAAGCTGCAGCAGGTGGAGAGTGTGGCCATTAAGGACAGCCCGCCGACGAGGAGAGAGCCCCACCTGGCATCGGAAGACCTGCTATGAGCTGCAATCCCAGCCACCCCGCTAACAAGCTAGGAGAGCTTGGGCAAGTCACTCCATTCTCTGAGCTTCAGTTCCCTCACTGGGATGACATTATCCCATCTGCTCTGCCTGCATTCAGGGGCGCTAGAGGATGACATGAGGTGGGAGAAGGAGTGTTTACCCAGCAGTCTGGCCTCAGCCCAGCCTGCCCGAGAAAGAGCAAGAAGGAAGCCTGACTTGCCCCCATTAGGAAGCTCTGCGCCAGTCTGGCCCTCAGCAGGCTGTGGGGAGAGCAGGAGCTGATCAAAGGCCAGGCTTGTAAACAGCGGGGGCAGCACCTCTCCCCACGCAGGGACGCTGCAGACCGACTCCATCTGACACCTGCCTGGCAGCCAGCAGGGCCCTCCCGCCCTCTAGTGGGCGCCATTGGGAGGTGCACCCACTTTGGTAACCACCTACCCTAACAGCAGCAAGGTCTAGGGACTGCAGGATGCCACCGTGCACGGGGAGCTGTGCTGTGAGATTTGTCACCTTAGAGAATCCTCCACAGTCCTCCAAGGTCTGTGTTATCATCCCCGTCTTACAAAATCCTAGGGTTTAGAGGTTATGGAATTGCGTAAGCCCCGCAGTTCATAATGGTGGAGCCGGGATTTCCAGACCGGAGACTGTGTGGAGGGGTCCAGGTCCCTTTAGGATTCCCCTAGGGAGCTAACTAGGAGCTGGCAAGATGCAGGTTCATCATCGGGGAGTTTTGTCATGGGAGAATCAGGGCAGCTGGTTCTGGCAAAGGCCTCCCAAGAGCCCACCTCCTCCTTCAGCTCCTTGGTCCTACCCACCCCTCCCCTGCGGTCTGCAGCCTGAACATGCCCCCATCCTTTACCCCGGACCCCATCCGCCACCCCCACCCCAGCCCCCACCCAGCGGCCAGGCTGCTTCCCCTCCAACATGGGGGCAGATCCTGGGGCTCAAGGCCCTTTTTCTCTAAGGTCGGGATCCTCAAACTTTTCTACAAAAGGCCAAATAGTAACTATTTGAAGCTTTGTGGCCATTGGGTCTGTGCTAGAATTTAAGCCTCCACTATAGCAGGAAGCAGTCATAGAGAATGCATGAGTGAATGAGCACGACTGTGTTTCAATAAAACTTTATCTCCAGACATTGAGATTTGAATTTCATTTAATTTGGGGTGTCATGAAATATCCTTCTTTTGAATGTGTTCAACCATTTAAAGATGTAAAAGCTCTGAGGGTTGGCCAGCCCTCCAGCTTACATGATACTCCCTTACCTGTGCGTTTTAGAAGGCATTTCCCTTCTCCAAACCCCCAGCAGCGATGTGGTATGCTCCAGAAAGCGCGCTGCTGTTGCTGCCCTCTGACTGGGGTCTAAATCCTGACTCTGGCACCAGCTGGCATGTGATCCTTACCTTGTCCTTCTCCGGGGCCCTCCCTGTGTCCGTGTCTCATGTTTTGTCATTGGAGAAGCAGTGCGGTGCTGAGACCTGAGAACCGAGTTAGGAGCCAGCACACCGGGCATCTGGTCTCGGCTCTGAACTTGAGGGAATCACGGGCTGCTGGGGTGTTAGAGCCATTTGCATGGGGACACACAGACGTGGTTCTCAGAAGAGATGAAGACTTGGGCTGCGAATAGATCTTAAATGTTCTCACTCTCCCCATTCAAAACCTAACTATGCGAGGCCATGGATGTGTTAGCTGACCTTATTGTGGTCATCATTTTGCAATATATATGTGTATCACATCGTCATGTGTACGCCATGAGTTTACACAATGTTATATGTCAACTACATCTCAATAAAGATCGGAAAACAAAACCTGGAATAATTATATATATATATATATATATATATATATATATTTGAGAGTCAGCAGCATATAGATGGTCACAAAGCCCTGGGAGAGGATGACATCCCTGGAGGGAAAGTAGAGGAAAAGAGAAGAATCCTGAGAAACACCCAAAAGGCCAGTCTTAACACTTTGTGGCCAGGAGGTGGCAGCATAGGCCATTAAGGAGCCTTCTGAGGGGCAGGAAAGGGGCTGAGGAGAGAGAGGTAGGCCCCCGGAACTTTAGATTTGCCTCCTGGTTGGGCAAGTGCCTGGCACCCAGGTTTGGGAGGGGAGGGGAGCTGAATCAGAAGGTACATGTATATGTTAGGTAGAAAGTATAGGTAGCTTTTTCTAACTAAAAACTCACTGGATGGGATCAAGCAGGTTTTATATTGCCAGCAGCACGGACCTAGGAACCCAAAGGGCAGCACTCATTTGGAGAGGGCTGGGGGAGCACGGGTTACCCACTCCCAAGCTGCCCAGGTTCAAATCCCAGCTCTGGTGTTTACTAGCTGTGTGATCTTGGGCAAGTTACTTAACTTCTCTGTTTCAGCTTCAACTATAAAGTAGGAACAATGATAGTATCTATATCCATAGGGCTATGTAAGTATTGGATGAATTGATAACGTTAAAAGCTCTTAGGATTGTGCTTGGCACATAGAAAATGCTTAAACATGAGCAATTAATGTCTTAACTTTAAGATCCCACACCAAATGGGAACCCCCCAGGTCCCTTACTTCCCATGAAGATGCCCCACAGTCTCAGCCTGGGGACTCAGAAAGGTAGCAGCCATGTCAGATCAGCCCCTGGGAGAAGGGTCCCAGCAGAAGCATAGCATGGCCTACCAGCTCAGGAGACTCAGATTTCAGAGGCCATGCACATAGGAGGGTCAGAGGGCACATCCCTCCAGACGCTGATCTCTTTTTACCTGACCTGGGTCCCCACCAGTCTCCAGGAGTAATTAGAGCTAGACTAGAACCGTGGTGTGTGTGTGTGTGTGTGTGTGTGTGTGTGTGTGTGTGTGTGTGGAAGGATGGGGTGGGGGGAAGACAGTGTCTCCACCCCTCACTTCCCCTGCTACCCCACTTTGTCTCTGATCCTGAAGTCAAATGATGAGGTACAAAGACCGCTGGGCTGGGCATTAGTGACCCTGGTTCCAATCCTGGCTCTGTGACTTTGGGTGACTTACCTTCCCTCTCTGATCTGTTTCTCAAAGGTCCCTCCTGGCTCTGGTATCTCATGGTCTTTGGGCGGGCTTATGCTTCCTCTCCCCCAGTCCTGCAGCTCTATCCCAGACTCTTCTTCCACTGTCTTCTCCCTCATCCTCCCCGACCTGGCGTCCTTGCAAAAGGCTCCTAGGTCTAGAGAGGGGATAAGTCTTTTTTTGAGAGCAAATAAGGGGAGACAGACAGCCTCCCAGCCAATCAGTTTCCATCTCCCCCGCAGCAATGCTTCACAGGGGTCAGTAGGTGGGCCCAGACTGCCAATTTAGCAAACGCTGGGCCCCTGGGAGCAGGAGTCTAAAAACAGCTAAGGGGCAGACGCTGTGGAGGTCAGATGCCTCAGAGCAGTCGGCATCCGAGGGAGGGAGGGCTGGGTCCGGCTCGGGCTCCGCCTCTGGTTCCAGTCCTGGGACGTCAGTGTCTGGAGTGCCTACCCTGGCCGTTATTTCCTGACCTTGTTGCTCAGAGCTCTGTCTCTGCCCCTGCCTGCAGCCCTCCCCCGGTGGGTGCCGAGGGGGCCACGACCTTGCCGAGCCCCAGGGAGGAAGTGAGTTGGGGGAGGTGGAGGCTCCCAACCTGGTGGGGTATTTGATACCTCATGGGGGGCTGGTGGCATCAGGGAGAGCACCCTTGCTTGCCAGAAGCCAGGGCTCTAGGTTCTCCCCCAAAAGGCCCTCTTGTCAGAACAAGCAAGAGTGTGACCTTCTCCCTCCACCACGGAGGTGCTAGAAGTGGAAGGAGAGAGTGGTTCTGTCTGGCTCTCTGATTTCTTGTGAGCCACAGCAAGATGGGGAGAGGAGAGGCCAAGAAACTTCGCAGGCATGGAAAAATCATGAAATGATGCCGCAGTAGCTTACTCCAATTTGGGGTAAAGTCAGTCCCTTCTGGATTCAGGGAACTGAACCCAAACCGATAAGCAGGATTGGCTAGATAATTTGCCAAAGCAAAACGAAAATGCAGGGTCCCTTGTTCAAAAAGCATGAAGAATTTCAAGGCAACAACATGGGGAGCCTGAGTGGCTCAGTCGGTTAAGCGTCTGCCTTCAGCTCAGGTCATGATCTTGGGGTCCTGGGATCAAGCCTTATGTCTGGCTCTCTGATCAGTGGGGAACCTGCTTCTCCCTCTCCCTCTGCCTTCTGCTCCCCCTGCTTGTGCTCTTTTGCTCTTGTCAAATAAAATCTTTAAAAAAAAGAAGAAGAAGGCAACAATAAAGCATTAAACCAGGTGTGGGGCCTTCTGTGGGTGGGACCCCCGGGCACTGCATGAATGCATGTCCGTGAAGCCAACCATGCCAAGAACTATCATGTATTAAGCACCTACTGTGTGCTAGACATTTTATATACATTCTCTCATTTGATCCTCCAATGACCCTATGGAGTAAGCACGATTAGGTTCTCTTTATGGATGAGACAATTTAGAGAAGTTAAACCACTTGCCTAAGCTCACACATGCTAGTGAGTGGTAACTTCATCCAGATTCTTCCGAGGCCAGAGCCTGTGTCTTTTCTTGAGTGGCGCTGCCCCTGATCCGCAGCATCGAGGGGCCGCCGGGATCACGGAGTCCGAGTGTGGGCGCCCTGAGGTGGGGGCAGAGACTCCCTGCCCCAGTGTGCCTGCCCCACGCCGGGCTGCTGGAGTCTGCAGGGGGCCCGGAGCCAAGCAGGAGCATCAGGGCACTGCTGACGGTACACGGGCCCCGACTCAGACCTGGACTTGTAGTCAGCTCTGCCTTGCAGTATGTGACTAAGAAAGTCACTTAGCCGCTTACAGCCTCAGTCTCCTCATCCGTCAAATGGGATAACAATATCTAGTTCATGTTATCATGAGAATTAACTGACACATAATAGACCCCCAGGAAAATAAACACATTGACGGTCTCCCCCCCACACACACACTCTCCCCGTTTCCTCTCTCTTCTGAAAGCCCCACTCTCCACCTGTTCCCTCTCCTTCCAGGAAACAGCTCCAATTCCCTCTATCCCCAGGGCTTCTCCTCTGGGCCTGGCTGGCCAGGGAGATCCCCTCAACTACTTTTCCCCTAAATAACCTGGTGGCAGGGTGCATTGGTTTATTGCTAATCATGCCAGGGACAATCAGAACGTAAATGTAGGTAAATGACCAAGTTTCGGGATTCTTAGAGTCACGGCGGGTCCGACTCCTCTTGGGGGTAGCGGCTGCTGGTCCTGACGCTTGTGCCTGCCTGCTTTCCTTCCTCAGTGGGGTCTCAGTCCAGGGCACCTCCTTTCCTTGTCCCCATCCCCTTCCAGGGGAAGTGAGCTGTCCCCTTCCTGCAGGAAGGCCTCCTGCCCTGGAAGCCTCCAACTGGGTACCAGGGCAGGACCTGGGTGCCTTCTTGTTCTCAGGGAGGGGCTTGGAGTTCTGGCAACTCCTGGCTTAGGCCCCTCATCTCCTTGACTTCGGGACAAAGTCTCCTTCGAGTCCCTCCCAGCCTGTGGCAGCAAGAGGAGGTAGGTGGTTGGGTTAGGAGATCCCTAAGGTCTGAGAAACACTCTAGTTCCTGGGAACACAGAGCAACTTCTCCCTTCCTCTCCCCTCCCCTCCCCCAGAACCCAGCCAGCTGCAGCCTCAGGCTGCCTGGGGTAACGCCTGCCCCTTTGCCCTCTCTCCAGGAGTAAATATTGGATCAGCTTCAGTCACCAGCCGTTTAACTAAGAGCGAAGTCGTGGGTTCACAAATGGCTGGGATCCTGGGGAAGAAGTGCTGGGCAGTATTAACACCCCAGAGGGACGGTGGGCCAGCTCCCTGGGGCGGACAGTAGGCCTGGGGGTTCCAGACTGTTCACAATTCCTTTCCTTCCCGCCCCCCCCCCCCCCCCCCCCCCCGCCAGGCACTGCTAGATACCAGCCTGCAAGCGGGGCTGTCACCTGGAGCAGCCGGTGCCCTGGAATGGGTCTTTCTTGCCAGGTCATTTGGCACTCCGGTCTGATTTGGGGCAGC
The DNA here is from genome assembly GCF_004348235.1 of Phoca vitulina. NCBI lineage: Eukaryota > Metazoa > Chordata > Mammalia > Carnivora > Phocidae > Phoca > Phoca vitulina. The sequence continues at coordinate 18,918,865 of NW_022589729.1, read as the reverse complement.
CTGGTGGTTCCAGATATTGTACCTGGTCATACCTGTTCACTCGGTTTGACTTATCACCTCTGCCTGGCCGCTCAGGTGTATTTTCACCTGGTAGTACCTGACGTAGTCAGATGTATTCTGATGGGACGTACCTGTTCATTCAGGTAGAGGGCCCCCCCGACGCCGGCTGATCATTCAGGTGTGTCTGTCCAGAGCAGGCCCCGTATCTGCTCCATCACTCACAACCACTCACACAGGGTGTGTTCCTGGGAGGCCCTGGTAATCACACCACTCCCGTCACAGGCTCAGCCCAGAGACAGAGGGTTGTGAGTAAATCCTTCCTCACTCCTCCAGTTGTACCCCCAACCCTGGGCCCGTCCAGATTCCTTCTGGTTCCTGATCCCTCCTGACCCCTCCCATCTGCCAGGCCCCACTCTCATCCCTTGGGCCACACCTGGCGGCTCTGGGGCCCCCACCCATCCCCAGGCAGCAGGAAAAGGGGAAGTGGGTCTGGGAGGAGCCCCCAGGAAATGAGCTGTGACTCCAGGGCTGGGTTCACACGGCGCGGTGTGGTGGCCCAGGGCTCTCTGCTGATCCCAGCGGGTCACAGGCACATCCTGCCCAGGCCTTTCTCAGTGCCGTGCTAGCCTCAGAGGCCAGCGTGTGAGTCACCACTGTAAGGCTGTCCTGGCCTCTCCCCCTTTCCCCAGACTGGGGGTGGCAGTGTTGACCTGGGGTCAATCAGAGGTCAGGATAACCACAGGGGAGGGGGGACAGGGGCCAGAGGGGTTTCTGGGCACTTTTCTGACTGTGGGCAGAGTTAGTTCTCTGGGCTGCAGCTGGGCCCTGGCCATCCACCCACCTGCTCTGTTTTAACAATTAAGGCCTTGCAAATGTATGCCAAACAGCACACACGTCTTCCATCCGTGCCCTGGTTTCAGAGGCTCTGGCCTCTGGGTCTCCCAGTCTCTGCTCGCCGTGAACTTGCCTTCTGGCCTGTGTAGAATAATTTGCTCTGTGGCTCTGTCCTCCATCAGGATCCAGCTGCTGGAGCCGGAGCTTAGAGCTTGGAGCTTGGAGCCTCGAGTCCTTGAGGCCCAAACCACTCCAGCAGGGGACCGGCTAACTCTGGAGGGGTGTAGGCACCCCATCCCCAGACTCCAGCCAGCTGCCTTCTCTCCCACCTCCTTTCTCCCTTAGCTCCATCCTCACACTGCGCCCCTCCCCCCGACAGCCACACTTGGTAGGGTGCGCCGTCTCTGCCCTTCAGCTGGAGATCATGTTTGGCTAGAGACTTACGGGTGCCCAGGATACCTTTTCAGTATTTATTCAAAGTGGATTTAGCAGAGAGGACAAGCGCTTGGTGGGGGTGGGCACAGAAGACCTCTGGCTTTCCCAATCAGTGTGTGCTCCCCACTGAGCAGAGCAAAAACCCTGCGGTCTGCCAACCCCACCATCTTGTCACTAGAGCAGACTTGACCATGAGGAGAGCTCACCTGTACCCTAAAAGGGCTTGTCAAATGGTTTCTCCTACACACGTCTTGTTGTATTTCCAGAGGTGGTCTGGGCACCTGCCAACCAGCCCACTCCCTCCTCCAGTTTTGGCTACAAAAGTCCCTGGGGGCCATCTTGTCCAACCTCTTCTCCCAGAATCCATCCCTGTCAGCCCCCTTCTGGTTACAAACCAATGGAGTGTGTGTGTGTGTGTGTGTGTGTGTGGTGGGTGTGGTGGGTGTGTGTATGTATGGGGAATGTGGGGGGGGCTATATGGTGTGCATGTCTGTGTGTGTGTGTATGTGGGGTGTGTGTGTGTGTGGTGGGAACATGTGTGTGGTGTGTGGGTGCTTAGATGTTCTCAGACAAACCTGGAGCGAAGACTTTCCAACACCTCTCTTTCTAGGACCTCACTTCCTCGTGCCCAGCTCAGAAGCCTCTGTAGAAGCCAGTGTGGCGCATTTGCCCTCCGTGGGTCCTGGGGGTCCGGGTGGGGAGAAGACCCGGTCCCTCCTCTCATTCCATGCTCTTTCACTTCCTTTCCCTGAGAACTTCACAAATTGCTTCCCCAGCTCAGGGGAGGGTCCTGGGGACCCCCACTCACAACTCACAGCCCTCCGTTCCCCTTCCCCCAGCAGGGTCAGAGCAAGGCCTCACCCTTCCCCAGCCCCTCCCCCCTGCCCCCCTATCCCCCACAGGAGGGGCAGGCCGCCCCTTGAAGAGCCAGGAATTTTGTGTTTAATTATGGAGCAGGCACTTGGCAAGGAGGCAGCTCCCAGCAGGCCGTGCGGCGGCGACTCGGCCCCCTGGCTAATGAGACGGTGCTCCACCAGCTGACGGAGGCAGGCTCTGTGATCATTGCTGTGGGGGCTATTGCTTTCCCATGCAATCAAGAGCAACGTCCTTCCTCTTTTTCTCTCTCTTTAATCTGCCTAACTGGGAGAAACGGAGTTCTGGTCTCTCCTAACGTGTTATACCAACCCGGCCATACCATTCAATGGCACCGGGATCCGTTCAAATGTCTCTACTGCATATGATGTTATGGGTGTTCACAGACCCCCCGAAGCCCTGCGTGGACTCCCCCCCACCCAGCTGCTCAGGGGTATGAAGTTCTCCACGTGTAGGAGGCCTGAACCCAGACGGAGATACCTGAGGGTAGGAACTGTGCCTGTCACCTTGACCACCGGATAAACAGTGCTTAATTAGTGTTTACTGAAGGAAGGAAAGAAGGAAGCAAGGGACGCAGGGAGGGAGGGCATGACCCCTGCCTTTAAGAAGTTCAGAATCTAATTAGTTCAACAAGAAACACAACCTAAAGATTTTAAATAACAGCTCAGGAGAAGAGTCCACCAGTAGCTGGATCCATTGCGCTTACCGGGCAAATTATTACAGACACGGGACAGAAGGCCGCTGGTGCTATGGGCGCTGGGGTGGTGGGGAGGGTCAGCTGGGTGGCAGTGGTGGGGGCCTTGGAGCCCTTCGGGAAGATGTCGTCAAGGTGTACACCATGCTCCTGTTGCCAGCCTTGTTTGCTTTCTCTGCGGGGCAGTGGGATCGGGACAGATGGGCTGGGAGGCTGGTGCCATCCACAGGCTCCTGCGGCCCCCCGCCCCTGCCCCGGCCCAGCCCACCGGCTCAGCAGTCACCAGTTCTCCCAGTCACCCCCCAGCCTGCCGCATGCGGGCTTCTGCCCCAATCCCGCTTCCAGAACTGCCCTCATTAGGGTCAGTGATCCAGGCTGACCCACCACCTCCGTTTGCCTGGGGCTTCCAATTCCAGAACTGAGAGACTCCCAGGCAAACTGGGATAATTGGTTACCCCACCAATGGATTCCTCGTTGCCAAATTCCATGATGCCTCTCAGTCCTTAACCATCTTGACCTCCAGGCTCCTCCTGATACCCCGTTCCTCCTCGATACCCTCTCTCCTCCTGGCTCTGTCCTAACTCCAGGCGTGCACATTCTTCTCCTTTGTCAGCCGTTTCCTCTGCCAATTCTGTCCTGCCATTTGGGTTCTCCAGACCTATTATATGCTAGGTACTAGGGATATAAAGACTAAAGATGTGGCGTCTGGTCTTGGGAAAGCCCAGTAAAGAAGAAAGACATGGATCCCCCATGTACTGGGAGACACGCAGTGAGAGTTCTTCACACTAAGGAGTGATCAAGCCTGATCAAGCCTTACAAGACTGTGAGGTATTGACTCCTGAACAGGGTTTTGAAGAACGAACAGGAGTTTACCAGGTAACAGGTGAAAGGAAGAATTCTCTCCAGTTGGTGGGAATGACATGCTCAAAGGCATGAAGCAGTGAAGTGCGGAGGTGCGTGCAAGGGGAGTGCACAGAGTTCATGTGGCCCGGCACGTACCAATGATGGGGGCGGGGGGGGGCTACAAAGTGAGCTGATGAGGGAGGCAGAAGCCAGCCACATGGGGCTTCCTATGCCATGCCTCTTGGAGCAAGTCCATGAATGAGCTTCGAGAGGTCCATAGCTCCCAAAAATGAATGGAAAACGCCAGGCATGTATATTTTTGATTCTAGGAAGGGAATCCCTCAGCTTTCTTCAGATTCTGAAGGAGGGGACCCAAGGCCCACCGTTGGGGAGTCATGAGAAGGAGCAGCTGGGCAGAGGAGCCCTTTGTCAAATTTTCATTTCAGATTAAGATCTCTCTGGTAGCTGACCAAAGGGAGGATGATGAGGTACGGAAGCCAGAAGCCAGTTTGCCAGGGAGGCCCGCACGGTCTGAGCTTCAGGCCTCTTCCCTGGCCCTGAGCAAAGTCTCCTCAAGGCGATCTGCCACCCCCATAAGCACCTGTTCCAGGCCGATCCAACAGACCTCCCCAACATTTCCAGATGTTTCCACCAACATGTTCTGCAGGCCCCTCACAGTCCACCTGGCCGCAGCTGAAGCCAGCATCGGCACCTGGCACGTGGTAGATACAAGGAAATGTTTTCAAACTGAATTGAGGTCCACCTCTACAATGAGCTCATGAGCTGGATTTTAGGGTCTTTCTGGGGATCAGCCAGCTTTCTTTTACCCAGAAGTTTCAAAATTCTTAAGCTTTTCTGAAAAGATAACCTGTAGTTCCTATCCTTATTTAGCAATTGAAAGGAATTTCTTTATTATAATACAAGCCCATTCTGTAATACACATGCTGAGCATGTCTTCGACCCCATCTACAGGTGAGCAAACTGAGGCCCAGGGCTAACAAATGGACTTAGGAAGCCCAGATGAACCAACTCTCTTTTCTTCCCCTCCCTGCGTGGGGACCCCCTCCCTGCATGGGGACCCTCTCCCCATAGTGACCTAATGCTAGCCAGTTGTTGCCTGCATGCTCACCCCAGTGGCTGGTCCGGTCATGTTGCTACGGGCCACTTTCCCATTTTCCCTGCTTTGTGGGATGGTTTCGTCGCCATGGCAATGCAGGTTGTGTCTGTGTGTGTCTGTGGTGTGTTTGGGAGGCGCTGCTGGACTCAGGGGTGGGGCTCTAATTGGTTTGATGGTTGCTAGGGTCAACAGGGCTGTGATTGGCTTACTCTGTTTATGTGCCCACCCTCTCCTGGAACCCTCTGGGGATGTAGATTTTGCTCCATCTGAAGTCTGGAGCGGTTGTACACAGCGCGCGCACGCGTGTGTGTGTGTGCGTATTCACACATGCACAAGGACATGCATGCCTGTACATTTAGCACAAGCAGTGAGGGGACGATGTGATGCTCGGCGCAGTGACAAAGTGGCAACTTTTGGGCTCTGTCGTGGAATCACACTGGAACCAGGTAAATGACATTTGTCTCCTAATCGTCCCCACTCTCCAGAAGTCACTGGGAAACAATGGCCCGGATTTATTCAGAGGAGGAGGAAGAATTGGCTGGGTCCAGCCACGTCCTGCTGTCCTGACTGACTAGCACGCTTGGAAGGAGCTAGGCCACTGGGGTTTGGTCCATGGGCTAAGGTCCCTGCCGCCAATCTCGCTCCCGAGGTTCTTGGGGAGAGCGTCCCTGTGTTCTTACTTCGTTTCTCATTTCTCGGGTCTTCACTTGTCTCCTAAGAACCCTAAGAAGGTCTCTTTGGCCAAACACTAATGATCTCATATGCATGCAGATCTTTTTAGAGTTTACAAAGTACCTTCATATTCACCCTCTCATTGAACCCTCCTGAGATGCCTCTCACATCATTCCCATTTTTCAGAGGAGGAAAACGGAGGCCCAGATCAATGAAATGGACTCTTGCACCTTAGGGGCAGAGTCAGGTCTCTGGGAGTCCCAAGTGTCCCCGCAGTGCTTTCGAAGACTGCGCTGCCTGTGTGTGGACAGGGCCAGAAGGGAGGGGAGCCTGCAGCAATATGCAGAAAGGAGATTCTCTGTTGGCTGAACTCTCCCTGTCTGGATGCTGTGCCGCCCCGGGGAAAGTGGGGCGGGCTTGAACTTTGGTTTTTCAGAAGCTATTTGAATGCACTGCCCACACAGTCTGTGAGGGAGAGCTGTTTCCAGCTTCCCCACTCAGCCCTTGGGCACCCGCGGATGCCTGTCCTATCTGCAGGGCAGTGGCATGTCATTGGCAGCAAGGATTGGAGCGGGGGAGTGGTCTGGGCTGCGGCTGGGCCCCCGTTGTCATCCTGCCAGCACTGCCCTGGCGACCATTTAAGCTAGCAGAGGGGAAGGGGTCTGCAGAGCCTATAGGGGAGGGGCCCTGGAAGCCGGTGTGCCAGGGGACATCCCTAGCTGAGAGTCTCTTGTCAGACCCTCTGCAAGGAGGCTGTTATAGAGCAGAGAAGAGAAACAAGCATTGATTGGGCGCCAAGTTTACATCACATTGGAACCTCACAACAGCCCCAAGAGAAAGGGACTATTGCTATCTCCACGTTACAGACTGGAAAATCAGAGAGGTCACAGACTATGTGGCTGTAAAGCCCAAGGTCTTGCTCGGTGGGGCAGGAGGGCAGGAGTCCTTCCTTAGTGGAGGACCAGGTAGGGCTGCTTCTACTAAGCTGGGCTCCTTGAGAGATATATGGAAAGAAAATCGGCATGGGAGGCACGGCGAGGGACACCAAATGGTTTTGCAGGGAATTTTTAGAAGGGCACAGACAGGGAGCAGAAAAATTAGGATGGCCCAAAGAGCACACACACGTAGGCTCCCTATCCAGCTAGCAAGCTCTGCCCACATGGCCATGTTCGCTCTTCCCTCGTTCCCTTCTTCTAACTGCCCATCTGCTCATGCCCTTCCCTGGGGCTGCCGAGGTTCTGCAAACCATTCCCTGGGTTCCATATAGACACCCATCTGCAGTCCATCCCCTTCTCCCAACCCCAAGGAACATGACAAATGCCTTCAAAACTGAACATTTCAGATTGTGAAACTCAATCCCATGTCAGGGAGTGGGGGGTTGGGGGGCATGATATGACAATCTCTGAGCAGACAGCTGGCCCTACATTGCTTAAGCTGTCACCTCTCCTCTGTGAAGTTGTCCCTGAGTCTTTGGGCACAGTTTCCTCCCCTGCCCCAGTCCCTATTGCTTTGCTGTATGACTGTTTCTCTGCATATCTCTTCCCTACTGGATGGGGAGCTACATGAGAATAAGGACTGAGACTTAAGTCCCAAAGATCAAGGACAATCGGTGGCACGTATAGATCCTCAACAAATGCTTGTGGCAAGGACAAACAACGGTAATTACATCTACTATTTATTGAATTCCTATTATGAGTTAAGCCTATGCTTTGGCATACATTATCTTTAATATATACAACAACCACACAAGATGAATTTTAGTATCTTTGTATTACAGATTGCAAAACTGGGCTCTGAAAGGTTAAGTCATTTGCCCAAGGTCACACAACAAATAAAAGGAGGTTCTATGAATCAAAGCATCCCTAAGAAGTTTCCACCTTGGTCTATCACTCCAGAGGTTGCTCCCTTATCTTCCAGATTCAAACAGACACAAAGTTCCGTGATCCTGGCTCCAAACTATCTCTCGAGTCAGTCCCCTCCCCTTTCCCTGCTGCCACTGCTCCAGCCTAAGCCTGCATCATCCTTCGCTGGGAGCAACCTGCAAACTGGGGTTCCCGTCTCCAGATGTGCCCCACCCTCAATCCTCCTCTTGGCTGGGGGATCATCCTACACCACAGACCTGGTGATTTCTCTTTCCCCTGAAATGTTCCACACTGCCCTGTAGTTTCCAGATAGAGCAAATGTTAGAAGGCTCTTCAGAACCCAACCCCTGCCTCCCTCTGTGTGTCACCTCCGGTCCCAGCCTCTCTAAGCTCTGGCCTCTCATCCCTGAATTCTGCATAGGTATTACCTACGCTTCCTGGGAAAACAGAAACCCTTTCCTGCCCTCTACTGTCCTCTCATCTGGAGACCCTCAGCGCAAGCAGCAGAAGGCAGCCCCAGGTCTAAGCTGGGTCCTACAACATCCCGACTCTTGTTCCCTGTCCCATTAGACCATGAGCTCCCGAGGGACTGTGTTCGGTCTATCCTTTGTGCCCAGCATCCTGGCTGTTGTTGGGCATATAAGACACGCTCAGGAAACTTGTGTTGAAACCTCTTGACCTCATCCATTCCCCTGGTTCCTTGAAACTCTACCCTTTGGCCCCGTTCTCTCGAATCCTCTAGTACCCACAGTTTCTTAGCCATAACCCTCTCCCCTACCCTCCCTGTCCCTTCCTGCCTCTGCCCGGTCTCTCTGCCTCCTGTGTTATTATCATACACGTGGATTATGGAGCCCGGCAGCCTACTATCCCCAAAGTCTGGAGGCTCTGGATCCATCCACTCTTTGCACCTCTTCAGCACTAGGCAGATTTCTTTTTCTAGAGGGCATGTGCCCAGGAAATCTGCATGCCCTGGCAGAGAAAACAGAGGTAGCAGAGTTGGGAGGCCCTTTGTAGGGTGCCCCTGCTGACTACCCACAAGTCACTCACCTGCAAGCGCCTGGGGTCTTCCTTCTTTCTGCATCTCCAGCCCTCCTGGAGTCTGGAGTGATCCCACGTTGTAGGCTGGATGCGGGCTTGTGGTGGAGGGCAGATGGTGGTCCTGAGAGATGGACCTCAGGCCCATGGCTTCCAGAAAGGAAACACATCCACACTGTGGACCACCCTCCTCAAGACACACTCTCCCACACACCATGAGGACCCTCAGACTGCAGAGGTCATGCCCACCGGCAAGGCAGAGGACACAGACCTCTTTAGTTTGGTGCCCATACGATCTGAGATACCACCCCCTCTCCTCACAGCCTTCAGGAGGAAGCAGGGCTGGGAGGGGCCCAGGTGGGGCCACTGTGCCCTTCACTGCTTCCCAGTCTTCTCGGATCTCTGAAGTTAGATGGCGTGGCCATTAGCCTGGGTCCTAATTGTGGTTTGCCACTAACTCTTTGTGGGACGTTGGGCTAGTCCGATCTCCTTCCTGGGCCTCAGTTTCCCTTTCTGTAAAGTGAAAGCTGGACCAGCGCTAGCTATTCTGTAAGGTTTCTTGGATGATTCTCAGTTGGCCTGTGGGGTTTAATTCCAAAAGGACAAACTGAATTACCCTTCAGGGTAGGAAGTGGGGGTGATGGCTAGTGGTGAAGCTTCATTGAAGCCCCAGAGAGGTGGGGTCAACCAGGTGGGAGCTTGGTCCCAAAAGGTAAGTGACAAGTCCCACTGGACAGGGCAGAGGGAGAACCCTAGGGCTACTGTTGCAAGAGCACTAAAGGCAAATATAGCCAACAGGACGGGCCTGTGGGCATTAGCTCCTGGGGTGCCCGGTGCTGGGATCCAGGATCAGACTCAGAAGGTGGGAAAGCTACCTTTAGAGAAAGGCCCTGTCAGCAAATCACCCCTGGTGGTCTGGCCCCAGTCCTGGGGTGCTCGGATCCAGAGGGGCTCATCGCCTAGTCAAGGCGCTCCGGGCCAGCCCCAGAGGGCCGGCAGAGGCCAGGCCTAGGAACTAAACCGGAAGAGGCACTTGGACCCTGGTTCCCAGAGTGGGAGAAAGGGGTGGGCACCTGGGCAGAGGAAGCCCTGGGGATTGGCAGCGGCTGTGGGCAGGGCGGGAGGGACGGGGGAGGAGTCAACTTGTACACGTGAAAAACTCTGGCGGGGGCCGGGTTTTTCCCTTCCTCCTCCTCCTCCTCCCCCTCCCTCCTCTTCCCCACCTTCCTCCACCCTCCCTTCCCCTCCCCTTCTCCCTCCTCCTCCTCCTCTTCCTCCTCCTCCTCCTCCTCCAGCTCAGGTTGCAGCTTCTCTGGGGAGCCGCTCACCTTTCCGGAGCAGGGGAAGCAGCCCCGAGCCCGGGCAGGGACCCCAGCAGGGCGCAGGGCACGGCGCCCAGGCCCGCGGCACCCCGGCTGTCGCGGGCGGGAGCCGGCGCGCCGCGGCCCCCAGGCCACGCGCGGTGAGTCCCGCGGGCGACGCGCAGTGTCCGGAGGGCTGGGCGGGCGGCGCGCCGGGGGAGGAAGGGGGCGGTCGGAGGAGGGGGCACCGCGGCGCCGGGTAAACCGAGCAAAGGTAAGCGGAGCGGCTCTTAAAGGCGCCGGTCTGCTTTTGCCCTGGGGCGGGAGGTTGGAGGGAAATGCCGGAGCGCCGCGGGGAGATCGGAGATCACGAGGCGTGCGGGCTCGGGTGCTGGGGGTGGGTGAGGCCCCGAGCAGGCCCCTCCCCAGTTCCAGGTGCGCCGGTTTGCCTTCGCAGATCCCCCCCCACCCCGGGGAGACTCCGCCGGGACTCCCTCCGGCCCCCGGGCTCCGGTCTGAACCCGAGGAAGCAAAGTTTTCCACCCAGGTTCAGACCAGGCGCTTTCCAATCGCCCTTCCTTCTGGGAAGGGCAAGGGTCGGGAGTCTCCGGTGACGGGAGAACCCGCGCGAGGGTGCGGCCAGATCGCGCCTTGAGGGGCTTTCTGGGCTCCGGTGAACTTTCCAGAGTGACAGGCTGGAGGGTGGGAGACCAGAGCCCTGGGGTGAAGGTGGAAGGACACGCGAAGCCCTGCAGGTTCCAGCGTGGGGGCGGTGGAGGCGGACTGGGGCCTCTGGGATTGCGGCCTCTCCTCTGACCCCCCCAGGAGACCGCAGGGGCCGCGGCCCCCACCCCGCAGCAGCGGGAGGCCAGGGGTTAATAGAGCGGTGGGGAAGGACGGCGGGTGGCCTGTTGCGCTGTGTGGCTTGAGGATTCTGCTGTATGGGGGCGGGGGAGCGGGGGGGGGGGGGGGGGGACAGGATCAGGAATCTGAAATCTGAAATCGGTCCGGGCTGGAGGCCTCTCTTCTCTCCCTGTTGGCGGCCGGAGTTGTCTGCAGGCCCCGTGGGCGTCGGGCTGTTGAGACAGTGACCGGTTTTCTGTGCTGTGGGGTCAGCACCCTCCTAGGCACCAGTGGCCTCTTTAATGCTCTGTGAACCCTTTCCTGACAGCAGGGGTAGGAAAGTTAGGGCTGTGTGAGGGGTGAGGGTCAGCGCCCCAGAATCTCATCCCCACCCCCAGCCCATCCCCTCTGCAGTTCCTCAGCTGCAGCCTGGGCACTGTGACTCACTGCCAGCGCCAGCTTGCCCACCCTGGCCAGGACCCTGGGAGAGATGCAGCATGTTCAGCTTGCCCCACCCCCCGCCCAGGACCCTGTGAGATGCAGGTGGCATTTTCCACTGGGCATGGGCACACAGCACATGGGGACACTGGGCTGGGGGACCAGAATCCTCGAGAATGCTGGGAGGACTGGCTGACAGGCTCGCCTGCCCGCAGAGATCCCCTACCTTTAGTCTAGCCTTGGGAGGGGGCTGGGACACATGGCTTAGGGCTGAGGGGAGGCAGGCTTGGTCCCAGGCAACAGTGACTTCTGGGTTTGGGTCTGCATCTTGAAGGTGGTCTGGAGAGAGGGGCACCTTGCCACAGCAAAGCTACTGGCTCAGATTACTCTGCCCCAGCCACCTCCTGTGCAGGATGAGCCTGTGAGGCTGACCTCCCCCAACCCCTGCAAACTCACCGTCCCGTTGGGTTCCTAGGACTCTCCCCACTGGCCACCCATGCCCCTCCAGGAGAATGGAGCTGTCATTCTTCCCATATGTATGGGGGTTTCCAGAGCCAGAGTGGACTCAGTAAGTTACATCTGAATTCTGAATGCCTGGGTGGTTACCAGTTATAGAATATCTGCTGGGTGCCCAGCAGTGTGTCCCACAGCTTCATAAAGTAGGCATTGCCGTCCCATTTTATAGGCAAGGAAACAGAGGCTCTGAGAGACCAGCTTTCCCCAAGTCTCATGTAAGTGGGATCCAGCCCACTTCCATCTGACCCTGAGCTCCCTGCTCACAGTCCCTGCCCCATCAGGGGAGATCCTGGCCCGCTCTGGAGTTCTCTGGTTCAACATCAGTCCTCAGGAGAAGGAAGGATGGGTGTGGTGCTCCGGGTAAGGAGGCTCTGGCTTGTTCTGTGCCAGGCAGAGCCAGGCTTCTCCGTGGGTCGCAGGAGAGGAGACACCAGATCCGAGGAACAAGTAGGTTCTTGGTCTGAGATCTCATGGGATCCAGCCGCCTGCCCGGGAAGCCACCCCCTGGGTCCCAGGGGACATGATGCTGCCTTTTGGGCTGCACTTGTTTTCTCTGTAGACCCAGACTCTGTCGTCTGCCGACATGCCCCATGCTATAGGGCAGAGCCTGGCTTGGTCTTCCCAGCTTCTACCCCAACCATGCCTCTTCTTTCTGGGGTCACCCTGTTTGGGATTTTCATCCAGCATCTCTATCCATCCCTCCCGATTCCTTTCCTTCCCTGAGTTTGAGACCTAAAGGGGAGGGCGAACCAGGGTCTTGTTGGAATCCAGGTCCAGAACGTACTAGCTGACCCTCCTCTCCCCAGCAGACTCCTGAGCTTCTCCGAGCCTCAGTTCCCTGATCTGTGAAATGGGAGTCATCGTAGGGTGGGTTGTTAGAGGAACTAAATGAAATAACACATAGTGCCTGGCATGTAGCAGATGCCCAATGATTAGCTGAATCGTGCATGGTTATTTGGGAAGGAAATTTCCCAGTTATGACACCATGCCTGGCTCTGGGGTAGAGAAAAAGGCCGGCTTTCCTAACCCCAGCAGGCTGGGCCCTGAGCATCTTTCCTGCTCTTCCAGCTCAGGGAGGAAGGGGTGGATAGAAACCTGCCAGGAGGGGACCAGGAATCTGTGCTGTGGGGACTCTGCCCTCTAGTTTCTAGCATGAGCGAGGTGGGCACTGGAAGCTGGAAAACCTGTAGCCTCCGGCTCCAAGGGGCCTCTGGCCAGGCCTCCTTGCCCTGGGGTAAGAAGACCCTTGCTTACTACTTAACTAATTGCAGTCCCTCTTCTGCCCTGTTGTCTGTGAGGGAGTGGCTGGCCTGGGTCCAAACTCACCTGATTAGCTTCACCTCGTTTGTTGGGAACAAGTCACATTTCTCTTTTGTAACCCCGTGTCCTGCCCTCACCTCTCCTCTCCCCGACCCTGGACCCTTTGCCTTTGCCCCACTGGCTTCAGCTGCTGAGTGGGCGCTTTGCCATTTCCAGGGGGTGGGAGCTCCCCAGCGTTAGGCTTGTCTTGTCCTGGTCCCCACAGCTGCATACATACCCCTAGAACCCAACTCTAAGGCCGGGGCTAACGGCAGTTCGGGCCGAGGGCCTGGGGCCCAGGATCACCATAGAGCTGGCGGCTGGGCCCGGCAGGAGCTGGCCAGTGGTGCTGGCGGATCAAGAAGAGGGAAAGCTGTAGGCACATCTCAGCCAGGACTGCTGTCTGAAGGAGAGCCCATCTGCTTCTGAAATCTTCACAGTTTCATCTGCAGGGGAGGAGGGATGGGGAGGCAAGTATGGGGTTTGGCTTGCAACCAGAAAGGGTCTTAAAGCTCCTTGCAGGCATGAGTGTCCCTGGTGAGACAGGGCACCCTGGGTAAGGAGACATTGGCCAGAACTTTTGGAGGGACGGTGGTGAGACCCTCTTTCTTGGAACGGTGGACCAGGGTCTCACCCTGTGCTCCCACCCCACCTACTGACATTAAATCAAGTCTTCCCTGGAATTGGCGGGGTGGGGACAGACGAGGCGACTCTATAATGTCCGCCTGGTGCATTCATTCATTCTTTACATGCGAGCGCCCGCCTTCTGTCCAGCATGGGGGGCGGTTTACCAACTTGGGGTTTGGCTCCAGTCCTGCCCCTGTGGCTGAGTGAGGGGCCTCGGGCGCAGGACCTTGCCCACCCAAGCCTCAGCTTCGTCAGTGAGAAAATGGGGAGAGTGGGAGTGTCACACGTGCCGTGGGGATGTCAATTAAGGCAGTGGCCACCGCGCTCCCAGCTTCTTGCCTCACCTCGTGTCATTAGCGACAGGCAGTAGCCCCCCGAGTCACTGGGCTGCACGCGGCAGTTCTCAGTAGCCTGGCTTCTGCTTGGTCCCTGTAGAAACCACGGCTTAGGCCTCAAAAGGGGGAAGGGAACTATTCTTAAAACGTTTCTACTCTCCCTCATGCCAAGGACCTTCTGCATTTTATTGTTATTGTGGTAAGTTCTGACAAAATTCCAGAATGATTTCTGTCTTTACACCCTTGCTTCCCTAAAGAAGCCTACCCTTCCTTTCCTTTGTGGGGCAGAGGGTGGCGGGGGGAGTCCCTTCAGGAACCAGGGCTGCTTCTCTCCTCCGGCCCCAGGCATCCAGCAAAGGATTCAGTGCCTGGAAGCAGGTAGGAGGTAGGTCCTGTGCCCTAGGGTATCACTCATAAAGTCAGCAGTGCTGGGTCTCCAGACCACCTCTGCAAGCAGGGCATGGGATGAGGCCAGACGAGGGGTCCCAGAGCCCCTCCCTGTTACTGGTCCGGAGCCCAGCTGGCGGTACCCCCCACTGTGGCTGGGCCGGGTGCCATGCTCTGGGCTGAGCCACAGCTCACGTTGCTTCTTCTCTAGGTAAGGTGGTCCTTGAGTGGGCTGCCGATTGCCCTGGTGACATCACCCCGTGGCGGGGGTGCTATCTCTGGGCAGCTCCTTGCAGTCCCCAAAGGAGCAAAGAGAGCATTGAAGTCACAGTCACAGGCCCTCAGTTCTGGTCCCAGCTCTGCCCCTTCAACCTGAGTGGCCTTGGGCAGGTCATTCCCCTTTCTGAGTCTTGCCTTTTTCGCCTGAAAAATGAGGGCACAGACCAAGGGATTTCTAAAGCTCCATCCAAGATGACGGGTTTGTGGTTCCAACTTTAAACAATCCTGCTGCTAAGGTGAACTGTGCTCTGAGACTCCGGGAGGGACCCTGCCCTCCGTTCTTTAAACTCTGGAGCACAGACAAGGGCCTCCCCCAGCCGAGGCCTGCGACGCCGGTCCCTGCCACGGCTCGGATGACTGAGGAAACCCTGGAAGGCCTCCCCACTGTCAGATAAGAGGAGAAAAAGAACCTCCCAAAGGAGTGGGTGCTGGATTCAAATGCCGTACAGACACTGGACGCTCAGGGGCAAGCCTCCGTGAGTGAGGGCTCAACCACCTCCAGCCCGTTCCAGTAGGGCACGCGAGCCAAGAATGGTCAGTACAGAAGAAAATAATATTCTGTGACGTTGAAAACGATATAAAATTCAGATTTTTGTGTCCATGAGTAAAAGTTGATTGGAAGACAGCCCCACTCACTTGTGTCCATCTTGTCTTCGGGCACTTTCTACAAGGGGTGGGGGGGAATCGTGTGATTGTGGCAGAGACCATATGACCCCCAAAGCCGAAAATATTGACTATCTGGCCTTTCACAGAACAAGTTTGCCAATCCCTGTTCGAGATAATTATAGTTCTCCCCAGGCTTGCACTAAAGAGTTTTGGAATCTCAATCTAAAAATACTTTCTTTTCATTTAAAAAGAAGTGTTACTTCTTTTAACATAAGCAGTGAGTGGCCATTATGGAAGTATCGGAGGATGCAAGTAAGCAAAAAGAAGGTATTAGAGTCACTCCCAGTTCCACCACCCAGACATAACTTCTGTTAGCAATTTATCTCGTATCTTTCTGGATCATAGGTAGAGTGTCTGTTTATAAGGGTGTGTCTATGGCACGTGAATATCTAGCACACGTGGAGCTTTGCGAGTTGCACACATCTGCCCTTCTCACTTAAAAACACATCTCCAACTATTTGCTCCCTCCGGCCCGGTGAGGTTTATTCTAGTTTGTCAACCTCCCCCCCCCCCCCCCCCCCCCCCCCCCCCCGGGGACATGTAGACAGCAGAGCAGGTAGTCAGTCGGACCTGCTCATTGCCACTCTGGGGCTTGCTGGGGCCAGAGCTCTGGGTATGGGAGTCATCAGCACGTGGCTGGCGGTCCCCACCACGGGAGTGCATGAGGTCACCAGGAAGAGCCTCAGAGGGGAAGAACAGAGGGCCAGAGAGGGAACTCTGGGGAGTGCCAGATTTGAGCGACAGGTAGAGGAAGTGAGTCTGGCAGATGGGGGAGGGAGAGGGAAGCAGGAGGAGAGCCTGGAGGCCAAGGGAAGGGAGACAGGGCATGGAGCCTAGGACAGTGCCCCCCCCCGCCCCCCCAGCAGGTACCTGTGGAATGAGTGAGTGACTAGGAGAAACCAGTAACTCCCCCGAGGAGCCTGACTGAGCTCAGGGCAGCAAGTGACACTGAAGGGGGGCATTTAGAGAACAGCTGAACAACGGTGAGGTGTTCAGAAGTTTCTCATAGGGGGCCTTGGAGGCAGGAGGAGCGGGAGGTGGTCCGGGCCAAGGGGGGTACCTGGACTCAGCCTGGTGGGAGGGAAGCCATGCTGAGCGTGAGGAGGCCAGCTTGCCCTAAAGGTTGGAAGACGGGGGTCCTGTTGGAATGTGGGCCAGACTGGAGGGGCCAGGCAGGGGGCTGCTGGGAGTGGAGTGGAGTATAAATAGGAATACAGTCTAGAGATGCTGGGAAAGCCTCCCCTCCTGCCCTCCCTGCTCCCGAGACTGAGAGGTCCCCAGGGATGCCAGTACTTGATGTTAACAAAGATCCCGTGACAGACCACCAAGAAAGCTGGGCCTCTTGCATGGATGAGGGAGAGCTAGAGGTGGGCAAACTTGATCCTCCTTATTTCTCCTCCATTTCCTTGTGTGGAAGATGGTGGGCACCAGCTTCTGCACTTAAGCAAATGGAGAGGAGAAAGGTGTGAGCTGTTTCCTTTGGGACTGAAGGAAGACCTCAGAAAAGGTTCCAGACTTTGGGATTTTGAAAATGCTGGGCAAGGTGGCTGAGGGACCTTCCTCAAGGGTCTTTAATGGAGCCTGCTAAAAGGAGCAGGGAAAGGGTCTCCTCAGCCTGGGAGGGGAGGCGGGCCTTGTCTGGAGGCAGGGTGATGTGGGGATGGGTCTTGCCTTTACTGCTCCTTGCTGCAGCCTCTGATCTGGAATGTTCTGCACAGCCAGGACCGGAGCTGGCCAAAGGGCGCCTTTTTCCATCTTAGCACTTGCAAATCCAGAGCCTCTCCAAGGACTGCAGACCAGACTTAGCTGGGTCTCAAAAAGGGTCAGAAAGAAAAAGCAGAAGATGACGTATGGGCCTCTGTTCCTTGAGCCTTAGGAAGCCAAGGAGGGCAACAGTATCAGCAGGGCTGATATGGGGCTAGAAGTGGGCAGTCAGGGGGTCAGGAAGGGTCATCTGTAGGGGTCAAGGCCAAGGTGTGACCAGGGTAGTGCACCTGACCTGTGAGGCCCTGGGAATCTGCCCCAGAGGGATGGGAACACATGAGGAAGGCCCCAGGGCCCTGTCAAACCCCTTCCTGACAAGCCCCGTGGGCCTCAACTCAATGGTGTTTGGTGGGAACCTAGCATTAAGACTTTCCCCATCCCCAGTCCATCCCTCGCTGTGGGTCATCTGCTCAAGCAGAGACCTCCACAGCCCTCGCTGAGGGAGTCACTGTCCGGCAGGCAGCTTACCCCTGTGCCTCGGTGGTTCCCCTTCTCCCCACCCCGCGACTGCCATCCGAGCCAAGAGCCGGCCAGAGAAGGCAGGTTAGGTTACAGCTGAGGCTTCGAGTCCAGTGGGCAACTGACTGTCTCCTGGCTTCTCTCTTGTCTCCAAATAGCCCCTAGAACTCAGAACTCACAGCTGATCATTTGAGGGTTCGCTCAGTGCCAGGCCCTGGGGGTGTAATGATGAGTCAGACCCAGTCCTCGCTCTTAACGTGCTCACAGGCAAACCAGGGAAGCAGACAAATGAACAGGTGCAGCCCAGGGAGCCAGACAGCCTGCTTGGGGATGTCCAGGATGCCATAGGCTGGGGCCAGTGGGCTTTCAGGCCAGGGGAGAAGTGACGGTCATCGCAGAAGGCCTCTTGGAAGAGGTTATGCCTTTGTGCAGCCTTGAAGATGGGAGCACTCAACTGGCTTTCCCTAGTCCCTGGCCCACCAGTCCCGCCGATGTCCCAGTTCCCACTGAGAGTCAGAAGAACCAAGGATGTCTGGGGTCTAGGGCTGGTTCACTGGACCGCGGGCCTTGCTCTGGGTGCCCAGAAAGAGGGCCGGGCCCACCCTGGGTGTACTCAAGGCCCACCTTCTCAGTATGGAGCTGGCCTCATGAGATAAACCTAGAAACGGCCTTGGCCGGACTGAAAGGAGGAAGAGAACCAGCATATACCGCACACATATAGAGCACCCGGAGGCTCACGGGGACTAACCGTCTTTGTCCTCAGTGGGCCTCAGATGTATGTAGAGGAAAGAGTTGTAAACAAGCCTTTGGGGCGCAGTGGCCTGGTGGCCCCATTCATTCCCCGAACACTGCCCGAGCACCCCGTAGGCTCCCGATGCTGCATAAGGTGCTGGGCAAACAGCTCACTGAGACCCTGCTGTCGTCCTGCAGGACATCACAGTCTAGTGACAAGTGTACTCAGGCTGGTCTGGAAGCGACAAGGAGGAAGCATCCCAATTTACCTAAAGGGAGGTGTGGTCATGTGCGGCTCTCAGAGGAAGTGACACTTGAGTTTGGAGGTCTTCTTACCAAGGGAACAGTGAGGAAGGGCATCCCGGGCCGAATGAACGGCACGTGCAAAGCTGTGGGGCACCAGTGTGGTTTACTCTGGGAACACCAAATGCACCCCATAAAACTGGACCCTCCAGGGAGCGGTGAGAGCCGAGACTCAAGAAGGAGACAGATCAAAACACAAGAGGTCTAGTCTGCTGGGCTCTGGAGTTTGGACTTCTGTCTGAGGGCAGTGTTATGTTGAAGGATTTTGAAGAAGGGAGTGACATCATCAGAAAGCAACCAAGAAAGTTAAATCCAGTAGCATCTTAGCAGTTGGATCGGGGATTAGATATTCTCCCCATTTAGCAGACAGTGAAACCGAGGCATGGGGCGTTTTCCCAGGTCATGGTGCTGTTAAGTGGCAAAGCTGGGATTTCTTCCATACTCCAAGCAGCAGAGAATTTTGGAGAGCCGGCCTGGCCAGCATGTGGCCCTCACTATAGGACACTTCCATCAGGTAGGACCCTGCAGGGATAAATGGTACATCTGCCCAAAGAGCAGGGGCGGCCCTGAGCCCCAGACATTTCACCTCCTGACCACGCTTCCTGCAGGTTAGCCCTGCATGCTCCTGGAAGGCCTTCACCGCCCACTTCCTGCATTCCCAGCGGAGGCTGTGGGAAGCATCTCCTCACTGGCAGGCCAGCTGCAGGCCTCTCTGTGCTCCTCGATTCTGGCCACCCGGAAGGCCCCAGGCTCCCAGCCTCTCCTCCAGGCCAGAGCTGGGGCAGAGCGAGGTCAGCGATGAGGGCTCTGGGCCACTGCTGACTGATTGCCCCTGAGGTTTGTCGCAAGCCAGGGAAACCGAAGCCCCACGCTGTGCAGGGCCGGCTCAGCTGGAGGATGGAGGAAGAGATGCTATCTACAGGGGTCCCTGAGGCACAGATCTCGCTGGGAGGAGGGAGTGTCTCTGAAGTCCCAGCTCATGACGTCCGCAAACTTGGTCAGCCATGGCCGCTTGTTCTTTTGAAACCCGCCCAAAGGCCCAAGGTGGCAGAGTGACCGAGGTGGGGGGAAGGGAGAGGGCGGCCGAGGGTGTCCTGGCCAGTGATCAGCCTTCGAGACCGAAGCTCAGAACCTCTGGGCTTCAGAGAGTGGGCAGTTGCGAGTTGTAGCCTTCAAGCCCTGCCCCTGGGCCCTCAGAGACTGAGGTCTAAAAGAAAAGAAAACAGGACGAAAGCAGAAGAGGGACTTGGAGAAGCCCCTGACTTGTTCCTGGAGCCTAGTAGGTGCTCCCTGTGTGCCTGTCGGCTGTCTGTCACCAGCGCCAGGCAGAGGGGACAGAGTGCCCCTGGTGAGACGGGCGCTTGAAAAGTCCCCGCCGGGGCCCTGGGAAAGGATGCGCTGTCTCGGACGGTCCATCCGAGGGCCGCCCGGTGGCCCTGGGGGGTCGGGGAAGCCTCGCCAGACCCCAGGCCTGGACTGGCCTGAACTGCGGGCCAGGCTACAGGTGCTGGAGCCGAGCTTGGGTTGTGGGGCGCGGGGAGACCAAAGCCATTGGAGGCAGGGGGCTGGATCGAAGGACCTTGGGTGCAGGCTGTGAACTGGGGCTTCATTCAGGGAGGAGGGAAAGGGCTTCTCAGAGGGCTTTGCTGAGAGGAATCTCCTAGCCTGGCTCCCTGGAGGTTCAGGGAGGAAGCCGCCCTCCGCCCTCCACACCAGCCTCACTTCCGTGGGGTGGACACTGCTGCCCAGCTTCCCTGGATGCTCTGCCAACCTCCTTCTCTGCCTCTCTAGTCTCCCAGCGAGGGCCCGGCAGGCGGCCCAGGCCCGGGGCAGGTGGCAGGTCTGGGGCCTGGCAGGGGCTGTCCTGGGGGCAGCAGGCTGTGTCTGCCCTCCCTGGACACTGGGCCTGGGGGCCCGGCCGGTCTGCCGTGGGGAGCTTTCTCCCCTCCGAGGACCGGGGCTGAGAGCGGTCAGCCAGGAAGCCGGGGTCCTCTGCCCTGCGTGGCCCCGGAGAGCTGTGTCATCTAAGTCGGGGGGACCCTGCCCGCCTGGTCTTTCCCTCTCAGTCAGGTGCCTCAGGCCTGCAGGTAGATGCCCACGGCCCTGCTTCCTGCCCCTTTTCCGTCGGGGGTCTCAGAGCACTTCGTAGGCTGTCAGGAGTCTGTGAGGGACGTGTCTCGTGTCTCGTGTCTCGTGTCTCGTGAGCTTTATCTGGGGCTCTTTTCCGGCACATCTTTGCATCTGAACAGGAGCTGAGGGAAGAGGAGGGAAGAGCTCACATCCCCTGGCGGCCTCCTTTTGCTGGTGCCGCGTCGTGTTAGCTCACCCGGCGTCCGCACTCAGGCGTCCGCTGGACAGGAAACACTTGCCCCAAACCCAGTTTCTGGTCTTCTCTCCCGAACCTCCGCTCCAGCAATCCTCGTGTCCAGCGGTGGCCACTCCATCCTCCCAGTTGCTCCAGCCAGAGCCCTTCAGAGTCTTGCTTGACTCCTCTCTGACACCCCCTCTGCAAATCCCTTGGGCTCCACCCACAAAATCTATCCAGAAGCCAACCACTTCCACTGCTCCCACACTGGTCTCGGCCACCACCACCATATGTCACCTGGATCTCTACAGTAGCTTCCCGATGAGGCGCTCCCTGCTTCCTTCCTTGCCCACACAGTCTGTTCTCAACACAGTAGCCAGAGGGAGCCTGTTGAAATCTAAGTGGGATCACATCACTCAGCTGCTGAAACCCTCCTGTTCCCTGTTGGGGCTGACACTCTGCTCTGTGTTCCCCTGTGGCCTCCTCTGCAGCCACACTGCTGTTCCTAGAGCATACCAAACTCACTTCTGCCTCAGGACCTTTGCACCGCCTATTCCTGCACTGATCTGCTTCCCCTAGATTCCGCATGACTAGCTCCTTTGCTTACACCTCCTTGGAATTCTTCCTGAGATGTCACTTTCCCACAGAGACCTTCCTGACTACCCTGTTTAAAATTGCAACACCCCACCCCCCTCAGCCCCCATTCTTCTCTGCTACTTTCTTTTGCTCCGTTGCACCTGTCACCAGTTAACATCCTGTGCATTTTATGTATTTATTTTCTTGTTTGTGCTGCTCCCCACCATTAAAATATAAGTGCCATGAGGGCAGAAATTATGTCTGTTTCTTTCGTAAGTGGATTCTCAGGGTCTACAACAGTGCCTGGCATGTGTAGCTGTTAATAAATACTTGGCAAGCGAAGGACTAGAGCCAAAGCTAAGAGAGATTATATAACTGAAGTGCCACCAGAATGTGAATTTGGCTTTTAATTCGGGGTGGGGGTGGAGGAAACCTGGAGGAGACCTCGAACAGGAAACGGCTCTTACAGCCTGGGTCCCAGGGAGGGGCAGCGTGGGGAGGGCTCCCGTTAGGAGAAGCAGGGAGCAATGTGGTCACAGGGTTTGTGCACTTAATAACAAGCAGGAAATTGCTGCATGATTTCGAGCAAGTCGGGTCTCATCCTGGAGCCTCGGTGTCCTCAACGGGCCAGCAAGGGGATGGAACGGTGGGTCTGTAAGTGCTTCTCCTGCTACCGTTCCCAAAGTTTAGCCCTTTCTCACTGGGCACATGGCGGCCTCTGGGCAAGTGTCCGCTTCCTCCTGGCCTGGCTCCTCCCTCCTCCTGTACCACTCGCTGTTTTGGCACCAGCAGGAAGTTCTGGGCTGGTTGGTGTGTGCCTGGGAGGAAATGACAGGAGGTAGGCTGAGAACTTTAGGCTCACCTGGCAGGCAGGCAGGAGGGGCGGGAGGCCTGGTTGCAGGGTCTGCTTGTGGGGGGTCCACGCCCACAGTTCCTGAGGGGGACTCTTCTCCAACAGCCCCCAGCCCAGCATCCCTGGGTGCCCAGCTCCCTCTTGCCCTGGCACCAGTTGCACGAGGACAGCCCCAGATGGCTCCCTGGCCCCGGGGACAAAGGCCACACTGTGCACGGCCTTGGGCTGGCCTCGGGCTGGGTCACACTGAGCCCTTCTGTCCCCGGATGGGGGTGAGGGGCAGACAGCAACAAGGTGACAGGCCTTTTTCCTGTCTCCCTTCCCCCTTGACCCCCCAAATCTGAAGAGCTGATTCTCTCAAGGGAAAAGTGACAGAGGCATCTTATGTCTTGAGCGAGGGAACAACAGGGAGCATTCACTACTCAGTCTGCCCTGTCACACCCAAGACCCTGCCGGGTTCAATGCCCCGATTGTCCCCAGCAGAGCGAGGCGTCCACTCTCTGCTGCGGTCACCACCCCTGCCGCCTGCCTCGCTGTCGCCACCAGTAAGTCCATCCTTACATCTGACCTCCGTCCCTCCTGCTCAGTGACAACCACTTCCTCTGGGTCTCTCTCGAGTGGGTGGAGGACAGCCGGTCCCCCCCATCCCTCGGCATCGCCTGGCCCTGCGTTCCTGCTTGAGAAGCCATCCTCAGCTTCACCTTCCTTCTAGATCCCCAGCCCACCCTCCATCCCACCCCAGACCCAAGCTGGTGGCTCCTTGCTCCTAACTGAACTGAGGGGACAGCACGAGCAGGTGCCACTCAGGGCTGGTTCTCTTTTGTTTTGCAGAAATCGGGGGCCTCCCTCCTAGAAGGCTTCTAACAAGCCCCCTTCCCCCAAGGCAAGAGCAAGGGCATAAGATTTATGGCAGCTACTGGTGGATTCCTGAACACAAACCCAACATGCCATCCCATAAATCCCAGACTGCTGGACGGCTTTATGGGGGAGCCCTGTTTTTAGAAGGGGGCGTGACTAGTCCCTCTTGGCAGAGCTCAGACCTGAAGGAGCCAAGTGCCTGGCTCCCCGCTACAGCCCTAGGCTGACCATGACCGAGCCTGGGGCATCAGTCTGCAGGGCAGACATTTCTTCCCCTGTATGGTAGTTGGGGGGCTTATGGGGGGCTTCTGCTGCTCCGCTTGGCCTGCCTTCTGTCTTCTGCCTTCCTGCACCTCCCCAGCTCAGAGGATTCCCTGTCTCAGCACAGTAGGGCAATCTGGAATCCTGGGTGGATTACCATCCCTTACCTAGACCTCAGATGCTTCTCACCGTGGCTCCATGTCCAGATCACTGGGGATGCTTTTTTTTTTTTTTTTAAGATTTTATTTATTTGTCAGAGAGGGTGGGGGGCATAAGCAGGGGGAGCGGCAGGCAGAGGGAGAAGCAGGCTCCTTGCTTAGCAGGAAGCCTGACGCAGGACTCGATCCCAGGACCCTGGGATCATGACCTGA
The DNA here is from genome assembly GCF_004348235.1 of Phoca vitulina. Lineage (NCBI taxonomy): Eukaryota > Metazoa > Chordata > Mammalia > Carnivora > Phocidae > Phoca > Phoca vitulina. The sequence goes on along the minus strand of NW_022589729.1, from coordinate 18,895,327 downwards.
GCCGAAGGCAGACGCTTAACCAACTGAGCCACCCAGGTGCCCCTGGGGATGCTTTTTAAAAAAATTCATTTTCCCAGTCACCATTCTCAGTTCCAGACTCTGAGAGTGAGACACAGGAATCTGAAATTTTTAAAAATACTCCCTGGTGCTACTGATGTTCAGCCCACTTTGTAAACAACTGTCCAATGGGGACATCTCCACTGTCCTGTCTTGCTGGGAAATGTGAGGCGACAGGTAGGACACATCTAGGTCCTCCTGTCCCTGGAAACCATATGCTGCCACTGTCACGAAGCTTTCGTTATGGGACAGGCTCTGGCCCCTGGCTGGCTGCACACTCCAGGGTAAAGCGGGGTGACTGCCCGCTGGGACCTTCATGTCCACCCATGCGTCCTATAGACGGTGGCCCCAGAGCACTGGGGGCCAGGGGGGAGCAGCGGAGGTTGGAGGGCAGGAATGAGCTTAGGGACGGGGAATCCGGAAAGTCCGAGGTGCCGGCTTTGCCAAGGAAGCTGGAAGAACAGCTTCTGATACCTTCTCCTCAGAGGAGGCATCAGCAGCCGCTGAGTTCCTGGAGAATAGGGACCACACTTCACTCCCCGCCGTGACCCCAGCACATAGTAGCTACTCGGTCCTCACCTGTCGAGCTGAATGAACCAAGTGAGACTCTAGGGCCCAGCGGACAGAGATGGGCTCAGCTGGCGCCAGCCGGAGAAAAGAGGACCTGGCCGCCCCCCTACCCCCATCCCATCCCCTTCACCGCCCCCCCCAGCTCTGGGCTCAGGAGCCTGCTGGCCCAGGGAAGGGACCCTCTCCAGGCTGGCTGAGGACAGAAGGATGACCAGGAAGCAAAGCAAACATGTTATGACCCAGAATCCCTTAAACCAGGGGGATTCAGGAGGGGTCTTTGGCAACAGGGAACTGGCTAGTGATTGGGAATGAGCTGTGCTGGGTGCTTGGGTAAAAGCTGGGAGAGGGTGCAGGGTGGCCCCGTCCCATCACAAGACCGGCCCTGGATGCCTTCTTGGCAGGCGTTGGTGGGGCACTTGGGAGGCCTCCTGGTCCCTGCTCCACCAGGGAGGTGTGGGCAGAGCAGGATGAGGGGCAGCCACACCCGGGAACTTATGAAATCATAGAGGGGAGTGGCGGGGGGGGCGGTGGTTCAGGGCAAGATACAGAAGGAAGGGTCTGCAGGAAGAAGCAGTCTAACTGCCTGGCCAGCAGGGTACCCCCTCAGAGGGCACAAGGGCTGGGGAGCCCCAGGGAGGGAACCCTTTCTGGCTCGGGAAGGGGCCTTGAGGTGAACAGAGCAGCCCACCCTTCTCCCCCACTGTGTTCTCTGCGGCGTGGACACCCTGCCCCCTCAGGGCTCTGGCATGAGAGGGGCTCAGCCTCCTGTCCCTGGGGCCCTCTTTTTCCGACAAACTTCTGTGTGTCCCCTGAGACCTTCAGCTGCTCCTGACCTCCTACATTTCAGCTGGAGAGATGGGGTGGGGCCAGCTCAGAGGCACACGTCCCCTCCCTTGACCTTCTCCTTTTCTGGGTCCCAGGGACCTAGGACAAGCCAGAGAGGGACCTCCAGGTGTCAGTATGAGGATGAAGTGGGGTTTGGACCAGACTGTCACGGCCGCAGGCTGAGCTGATGTTCAGCTTCTGGGCGTCAGTCAGTGAGGCTTACTGGCTGTTGACATACTCAAGCTCTTACACACAAGCGGGTGAAGAACTATTGGCCCGAGTTCTGGTCCCCTCCCTGCCACTCCAGGCCTCTTGAGAATTCTCTAGCCCTCCAGGAGCCCAAAGGTTACCGTGTGGCCTGGTGAGGCCCCCAGGCCCCTGCCGGCACGCCATACTGCTGTTATGAGCAGCACTTCGCTATACTGATTAGTACGTAGTAGCCGGGCCGGGGTGGGGGGGTTCTGGGGGGCCGGGGGAGCGGGATGCACAGGGAGGAAGAGGGCTAGGTCCTGGAACCTTGGTGAAGAAGATGCAACCCTGGCTCCCGAATGCAGGGCCCCAGAGCTCGATGGGCAGACGGAGACAAGACCCAGAATTCGCATCTGCTGTCAGCCGGGCCTGGTGCCTGGTTCTCACCCGCGCTGCTCCCCTCTCCCGTCTCAGGCCCCACTGCCTGGTCCCCGCTGACCATGAACAAGATGAAGAACTTTAAGCGCCGCCTCTCCCTGTCCGTGCCGCGCACTGAGACCATCGAGGAGTCCTTGGCCGAGTTCACAGAGCAGTTCAGCCAGCTCCACAACAGGCGCGATGAGGGTGAGGGGTCCGGCCGCCCCCCGCCCCGCCCTGACGCCCCCCACAGCCCCTCCTGGCCCTCCCTGACTTGGCCCACACTGCTGGGGGAGGACAGAGGTGGGGCGGCAGACTCCCTGCCCCTCCGCCCGGGGCAGAGGGACAGGGTGGGCAGCTGACGCCTCTCCCCCTCAGACCTGCAGCTTGGGCCTCTTGGCAGAGACCCCCAGCCAGAGTCCAGCACCTTCTCCCCGACAGACAGCGGGGACGACCCTGGGCAGCCGTCCCCCGGCTTGCTGTACAGGCGGCAGAACCAGCGGCGCTTCTCCATGGAGGTGAGGGGCTCTGGGCTCTCCCCTGCGGGCGCGGCAGGACACGCCCGACAGTGTGTGCCCAAGGTCGGTGGCGGCCTGGGAGCCAGACTCCATGGGCTCAAATCCCAGCTCTGCTGTTGATCAGCTCTGTGACCTTGAGCAAGTGTCTCAACCTCTGTATGCCAGTCTCCTTGTGTTAAAGTGGTCATCGTGAAGATTAAACAAGTTAATATATACCAAGTGCCTAGAACAGTCCTGGTACATAACGAAGCCAGACAATTTGACTACTGTTCTTATGACTCGTCTGCATGGGCCCACGTATAAGACAAATAGGCTTCCATCCGTTGGAATCTCATTCTATAGATGGTTATACTGCAGCCCAGAGAGGGAAAGGGACCTCCTGAGGTCACACAGCAACCCCTGCGTGTTCACATATGTCTCTGAGCACATCTTTGAAGCTGCTGTGAGCCTGGGGTCACAGCCTGTGGTTTGGCCCTGCTGGGGTTGCTCTACAGGGAAGGCCAGGCCCTGGGTGAAAAGTGAGGGTCCCACAGCACGAGGTAACCTGGAGCAAACACGGGTGTCCCCGTCTCATCCCGGCCACTGCAGGACATCAGTAAGAGGCTGTCTCTGCCCATGGACATCCGCCTGCCCCAGGAATTCCTGCAGAAGCTACACCTGGAGAGTCCAGACCTGCCCAAGCCACTCAGCCGCATGTCCCGCCGAGCATCCCTGGTGAGTTCCAAGAGGGTCAGAGGTCACCAGGGGAGACCCTCCTCCCCCAGCCTGGACACATCAGTTCGGGTTTGCCTGTCGGGCGGACGCCTGCAGCAGTTTGTGGGCCTCTGGCGCCACCTGCTGGCTTCAGCCAATTCGCAAGCTTATAGTCCTTGGTCAACGTCCACTCCCCTAGGTGAGTCCCACCAGGGCTGAAGCTGAGCCCCCATAGACCAGCTGGCATGTGCTTTCCAGTCGTGGCTGCTTATCATATTTCCTTGGGAGCATCCTGCAAAACGTGGACTCTGGCCCCCACTCCAGATACCTACAGAATCAGACTCTGGTGGTGGGGCCCAGGAATCTATATTGTTAAGGGTCGGGTACCACTGAACTAGAGGAAGTATGCTGATGAGAGAGACTGCCAGGAGGCTGGTTCTGAACTGGACACTTGAGGTGCAGTTGAGAACAAGACACAGTTTCTGCCCACGAGGAGCTAGTAGTCTGAGCAAGGCGGAGACAGACGGGTGTTGAAGGTGTGTGGCAATCCCAGGTGCCCCAGCCCTGGCTCTGCCCCCTCCACTGCCAGGGGAGGAAGAAACTCACACCTCCTAGGGTTCCTTCCTTTATCCTGGGGATAGAGGGGAGAGGCCAAGAGGCAGGACTTGTGGCTGCCCTCATCCCTGCTAGGCTCTTTTGTTGCCTTTCCCTGATGGGGGTCTCATTCCCTTCCCTCCTGGAGGCTGGCTGGGGGGTGTCACGTATGTGGGGCTGTGGGGCCTTCAGGCTCACAGGACCCTATGTCTCTCCCTCTCAGTCAGATATCGGCTTTGGGAAACTGGAAACATACGTGAAACTGGACAAACTGGGGGAGGTAAGAGGCTGGGTGGGACAGTGAGGAGCAGGGACAGGGTCTCCCCTGCCCACCCTGTCCTGCCTTCCCATCGCCCCTGCCCCAGAGGCATACTGTCTTGGCCGTCCAGTCTGGCCCAGCCTTTTGCAGGTGTTGAGGGAGGCCCAGGTCCTGGAGGAGGGCATGAGGATGGAGTGGGGCCTGTGGGCTCTGGGCATAATCCAGTTTTTTTTTTTTTTAAGAAAGATTTTATTTATTTATTTGACAGAGAGAGACACAGCGAGAGAGGGAACACAAGCAGGGGGGAGTGGGAGAGGGAGAAGCAGGCTTCCCACCGAGCAGGGAGCCCGATGCGGGGCTCGATCCCAGTACCCTGGGATCATGACCTGAGCCGAAGGCAGACGCTTAACCGACTGAGCCACCCAGGCGCCCCTGGGCATAATCCAGTTTGTCTGTCTGTCTGCTTTTCCTGCAAGTGTTTCTCTGGATTCAAATCCCGTCTCTACCATTTACTAGCTGTGTGGCTAGCTTGGGCAAATGATGGGACCTCTCTGTGCCGTAGTTTCTTGCTCTGTCAAATGGAGGTGTAACGGCTGTGCCCCCAGGGCTGTCGTGGGGATGGACTAGGTTACTCTAAGAAGCTCGCGTACATGCTTAGAGAGTAAGCGCTGTGGGCCGTTAGCTATTTCTGTTACCACTGTGCCACGCTTTGTGTCAGGGCCCTGGGGCAGCCAAAGGTTTACAGACAGGAGAAAGACATGGCCCTCTCCCTCCAGGAACCCAAAGAGGAGACTTACCTGTAAACATCAACATAAGGAAGAACAAAACTGTGTTATAATAGAAGGGCGCCTCGCCTGCTGGGGGCTCAGGGGGAGGACAGTCCATTGTGAACAGGGAGGAGTGAGGGACAGAGTCAGAGAGAGATGGGTCTTGGAGCACACGCAGAATCTCAGTGAAAGGAGAAGAAGGGGGAAGGGCACAGCGCAAGCAGAGGCACAAAGAGGAGGGTGCTGGCCAGAGGGCCATGGGCCCTGAGTGTGGCTGGTGCTGCCGGGGTTCTTGTCCCCAGGGTACCTATGCCACAGTCTTCAAAGGGCGCAGCAAGCTGACGGAGAACCTCGTGGCCCTGAAGGAGATCCGGCTGGAGCATGAGGAGGGGGCGCCTTGCACTGCCATCCGAGAGGGTACAGCACCCTAGGGTCCTGAGCTCCTGGGGCTCCCGGGAGGAGGGCTTCATTGACCTGAGCCCCAGAGGGAGCCTAGGGGCAGAGGGTCATTGCTGGAGTGGGGGCTCCTAGGGCTGATCCCAGGAAGAGAGGGTATGAGGGGTGTGTGGGGCCCCAGGGACCCAGGTGGGCCTGTCGCCCCCTACAGTGTCTCTCCTGAAGAACCTAAAGCACGCCAATATTGTGACCCTGCATGACCTCATCCATACGGAGCGGTCTCTCACCCTGGTGTTTGAGTACCTGGTGAGTTGGGCTGGGGCTAGCAGCTTCTCCCCTCTGTGGTGGGGGTGGGGGCAGGGTGGGGGGCAGCCCAGGCCTTGTTCTAGAATCAGGTTCTCAGACGATTCCATGCAGGAGTGGGCCCAGGGAGTTTAAAGGCGGCTCAGACCTTGGGCCCTGCCTGGGGAGGGGCTTCCAGCCATGAGTCAAGACAGGTCGGGGCTGAGCCAGGCTCTGTGTTCCAGGATAGTGACCTGAAGCAGTATCTGGACCACTGTGGAAACCTCATGAGCATGCACAATGTCAAGGTGAGGGCGTCCATAAGGGCCGCCTACCCTCAGGGCCCCCATCTCGGTCCCCATCTGTTCTCCAGCCCAGCATGGGAACCCACACTCACCACCAGGGTCCCAGCTGCTGAGGTTGCTCAGACCTTCAAAGGCATGAGGGCGTGCAAGGTCACTGCCATTCAGGGAATACCAGGAACTGTGCTATGCGCCCTACCCCACCAATGCAGACACACACCCTCTGCCACCATCTAGCTGATGATATAAAATCCCGTCTCCAACTCTGAGCATCAGTTTTCCCATCTGTCAAATGGGTACATAGATGAAAGGAGGCTTCTGAAGAAGCTTGAAGGGATGAATGACCCCTTCTGGTCACTGTGAAAGAACCAAGTGCATAGCTCCCCACCCTGGTGGGCTTCCTGGCCCTGCATGGCCCCCCTCAGCTCCCGGACCAGAGAACGCTCTGGCCTCCAGCACCCTGCTTCCTCTTCCGCACACCTGGTGCCCTCCCCTGTGGGTGGGATTCCCTGGGATGGATGGAGCCCAGGATGGGGCGCAGCATGGGTGGAGAACGGGTAGCTCCCCAGCGACCTCACCACCCCTCCCAGCCATGGGGCAGAAACATAGGGTCTCCCAGGTGGGACACACTCTCACCTTCCCCTGCTCACCTTTCTTGTCCCCTCCTCCCTCAGATTTTCATGTTTCAGCTGCTCCGGGGCCTTGCCTACTGCCACCGCCGCAAGATCCTGCACCGGGACCTGAAACCACAGAACCTGCTCATTAGTGAGAGGGGGGAGCTGAAGCTGGCTGACTTTGGTGAGGGCCGGAGCCCACCGGGGCCAGGGGACGGGTCTGGCACGGTCTCCCAAGGAGGTGGGTGCTGTGGGAGAGGGAGTTGGGAGGCTCAGTGATGTGTCTGTCCCCAGGACTGGCCCGGGCCAAGTCAGTGCCCACGAAGACCTACTCCAATGAGGTGGTGACCCTGTGGTACAGGCCCCCTGATGTGCTGTTGGGGTCCACAGAGTACTCCACCCCCATTGATATGTGGTGAGTGAGCGCCGTGGGACCAGGGTGAGGGGGGTTTCCACACCTCCACCTTCCCTTTTGCTGCCTCAAGACCCTCTGCAAAGAACTGCCTAACCTCCTGCCTAACTAGAAGCCAGGTGACATCCTCCTGCAGTAACCGGATGGGAAAGAATTAAGTCTGGACTATGTTAGAGTCCCCCTGGCTCTAAATAGTCCCTCCAAGGCTCTGCTTCTGAAATATTCCCCCAGGGATCCCGAGGAGGTTACTAGAGGGCACAGGAGGGCTGCCACAGTAAATGTGATGAATCTTCCCCAAGCATCATTTCTACTGAAAATTTTGGAAAGGATTTATTACTTTTGTGTTAAAATTAACATGCATATGATTTGGTGTAGAACGAAAAAAATCAGTCCAGTTTTTAAGCAGAAACCCAGGTTTCTGATGAATGACCACTGTGTTCTGTGCTAGGGGTCCCCAAGAGAATGGATTTATGGACTTCTCTCTTGCCGTGGGGACAGAGTTTGAGACAGCACTGCTTGAGGAACGGGCACATGGGCGCAGACCCAAACTCTACGGGGTGAGGGCAGAGGCTAAAGCGCCCTAGAGCCCAGAGGAGCCCCAGAGAGAGGCCCCCGCGGCGGACTGGGCTGTGCTAGCCTCCCCTGTCCTGGGCCGCCCACCCCAGGGCCAGGACTCTTGCAGCCACCACGGGCAGGGCATCACAGGTGCCCTGGTGGAGCAGCCCTAGGAAGGGCGGGTGCGAGGAGGCCCAGCCTGACGCCGCCCCTGCGCATTGCTCCCCGCAGGGGCGTGGGCTGCATCCACTACGAGATGGCCACGGGGAGGCCCCTCTTCCCCGGCTCCACGGTCAAGGAGGAGCTGCACCTCATCTTCCGACTCCTGGGTCAGTCTCCGTCCGCCCCCTCCCGCTCGCCTCCAGGGGGCGCCAGAACTCCGTCCAGCCCAGGCGCCTAAAGGGACTGGGAAGAGGGGCTCCCACTCGCTCTCGACGGGGCGGCGACCCCTGTGGCCTCCGCCATTCTCTGCCCCCACCCCCTTCACTGCATCCTTCCCAGTCGCCCGTGGCCCTGGCCGCTCACTCTGCCCTTCCCACGCCCTCTCATCTCCCCAGGGACCCCTACAGAAGAGACGTGGCCCGGTGTGACCGCCCTGTCGGAGTTCCGAGCCTACAATTTCCCGCGGTACCAGCCCCAGCCGCTCATCAGCCACGCTCCCAGGTAGCCCTGCCGCCCCACACCTCCTCTCCTGCTCGCGGTCCCCGCTGTCCCTCCTGGAGGTGGCCGCGCACGCCCCCGGCCCCCGGCCCCCCCACCCAGGCCGGGCCTGCGTCAGCTCCTCCGTCCTGCAGGTTGGACACTGACGGCATCCACCTCCTGACCAGCCTCCTCCTGGTGAGTGTGCCCCCAGCTGGGCCCAGGGACGGGCAGCCGGAGAGCGAGCAGCGCTGAAGCCCCGAGACCCCCCCACCCTGGGCCCTCCACCCACCTCTGCGCTCACAGCTCACGCTCGCCCCCATATTCGTCCCCGGCGCCCCACCCCCAGGCCCAGGAGGAGCGCTGGTTTCCACTCTGCGGTGGGAGTGGGCGCATTCTGAGCTCAAACCCCAGTTCAAGCCCGCTTACTAGCTGTGTAGCCTTGGCCAAGTTATAGAACCTTCCTGGGCTTCCGTTTCCTCCACTGCAAAGAGGAATTAAGAATTCGTATTTTATAAGCTGGTCACGAGGACAAAGGGAGATTATGGAACGCACTTAGTATGGTGCCTGTCTCGAAGGAAGCTCACAGGGGAGTCACTGGTATGACATGTTACTGTTGTTAATGTTATGAGCATGGTGGCTTCAGCCTCTATTTCCATCCCAAGAGGAGGTCACTCTCTGAAAGTCCCAGTTTGGGTTTGCTCTCGGTGGCTGGAGACCTGGGAGCCGAGCCCGCAGTCGGCCTCGGGCTGGCTTGGAGGTGGGGGCTGGCAGCGGCCCCTGCAGGCTCCTGGGTTAGACTCGGGCCCCTCTCCTTCTGGCCGTCTAACTCAGTGTTGGGGTCGCACCGCGCACAGGGGTCCCCAGAGTCCCCCAGCCACGGCCCCATAGCCCACCCTGTGCCTTTCAGTACGAGTCCAAGAGTCGTATGGCCGCAGAGGCAGCCCTGAGCCATGCCTACTTCCGGTCTCTGGGAGAGCGCGTGCACCAGCTTGAAGATAGTGAGTATCCGGGGGAGGCTGGGGGAGGGGCCGGGGTCACCCCGGAACCGAAGACAGGGGGCGGCCGCTGTGGGGGGAAGAGCTGGGACAAAGAGGCCCAGCAGCCTGGGCCTCCCCTCCTCGGGGTCCTCTCTGTGACTCAGGGGCAAAACTGTGGGATCTGGGAAGCCGCCTGCAAGGCCCAGCTAGGGGCTCCTGGGCCAGCCCTGAATGACAGGGGTTCCCCAGCCAGCGGGCGCTCTGTGGGTGTGGGGGCCCCTGTGGGCTCGGCTCTCTCCCTACCTTTCTCCTCTCTCCCCACAGCGGCGTCCATCTTCTCCCTGAAGGAGATCCAGCTCCAGAAGGACCCGGGCTACCGGGGCCTGGCCTTCCAGCAGCCAGGTAGGGGCTCGTGCCTCCCCCACCCCCTCCCCTAATTAGGGGAGACCAGGGCAGGCTGCTCCTCCCTCTTGAAGAACAGAGTGAGGAATAAGCATGCCCCCCTCCCCGACATTGGCCTCCTTTCGGGGGGGGGGGCCCATGGGGAGCAGGGAAGGAGCTGGATTCCCTATCTCCTGCCCAGGCTTCCTCCCTCCAGTGTGTCCCTTGTCAGCCCCCAGCCCAGACACAACGCTGCATCAGACAGAGACCTGAGGAAGGGGCACGCTCTCTGGGCTACATTCTGTTTGCAAACCCTGAATTCTCCCGCCTCCATTCCGGGGGAACCATACCTTGTCTCTAGAACAGCTGAAGGCCTCAGATGTGACAAGTGCGTTATTTCGTATAATCCTAAAACACCCCTTGAAGTTGGTACCTTTTGTGTGTGTGTGTGTGTGTGTGTGTATTTTAAGTAACCTCTACACCCAGTGTGGGGCTCAGACTCACGACCCCAAGATCAAGCATCACAGGCTCTCCCGACGGAGCCAGCCAGGTGCCCTGAAATAGGTACTATCCAGGCTCCCCATTTCGTAATCAATGGATCTGAGGCACCGGGGAGTTAGGTCACAATCTCACACAGCTGGGAAGTAACCGAGTTGGGGTTTGAACCCAGGACCGACTGGCTTCTGGGAGCAGAATAGCCCTGGAAGAGGCCCTTCGCTCCTGGTCCCCGGGACACGCCGCTGTCCAGCCTCCTCTCTGCAGCCCCATCCCTTCCCCTCTGTTCTCCAGGCCGAGGCAAGAGCCGGCGGCAGAGCATCTTCTGAGCCGCGCCCACCCTGCTGCGGCCCCAGGACCCCCAGGGACGAGAGGTCACAGCGAGCACAACGGCACAACGGCGGGCAGGATGGGGCCTGTGTGGCCCTGGAAGGACTGAGGAACAAGGGCTAATGGCTGGCCCAGAAGACCTCTTGGCAGCCCTGCTGGCCACGGCTGTTTCCTCTTCCTGCTTCCCACAAGCCTCCCCTGTGGCCTTCACCTCGACACCAACCCCTCTGTCGTCAGCCCTGGAGCTGGGCTTGAGCTGCTTTCCTGGGGGGAGATGAGGAGGCGGGGAGTGGGGGGACCGCAGACCCTTTCCCACCCTGAGGTGCTTGGGCACCAGCGTGGGACCCACACAGACGGGAGAATCCAGGCGCCAGGCTGAGCACTGTGCCCCGAACGTGGGTACCACCGTACCTCCCCGCCAGGGGCTGCCTGCCCACACGTCACTCACCTGCTTCCCCTCTGAGAGCAGGAAGCTCGGGCCACCTTGTCTAGGACCCTGGAATCCTGGGTGCCCATGTGTGTGCCAAAGCCCACCCCCCACCCGAAGGGCAGGTGTCCCTAGAGCAGCAGAGAAGAGGAGCCCAGCCCTACTTCTCCACACCCTCACCCTGTCCCCATTTCCCTCTCCTGGCCAGAGGCCCCATATGCTGCTGGATGCCCAGCTGAGTCCAGAGGTGGCTGGTCCCACCAGCTGCACTCCGCCACCTCAGCTGGCTCCTGCCCCTCTCCCCATTCTGAACAGGATTGCCTTAAATTGGCAGGTGGTAGAGCACTCACTGCCCTTGGAGCTCTAACCCAAGCTCCTACCTGTCCACCCTTTCCCGAAAGTGGCTCCTGCTTATCATGCCTGGGTCCTGATAAGCCAGCCCTGGGCCGAGGTCCGGGGGACGACACCCAGATAGGCAGGGTCACCTTCATGCTGGTGCCAGGCTGGCCTCCGCTCCTTGGGGCTCTCACAGCCTCCCCTGTTCCCCCTTCCCGGCCCCTAGGACCCGGTCCATGCTCCACCCTATCCTGGCACCAGCCTCCCCGTGCCCCCGGGCTCCCAGAGCGCAGGGTGTAAATGCCTCAGTCGAAGGTGGAGGAAGGTGGGATAGGACACACAGGCTTTGATCCCCACCCTAGGGGGCTGGGAGTCGAGGGCCCGCAGCCCCGAAGAAGGCTCCCCCTCCCCACCCCTTCCGAGCACGCCTGTTGTATTCCCAAGGTCTCAACACTTGGCTGAATCTCCAATGGCAAGGCCAAGGGGAGGCCAGGCCCGGCTTCTCTACGCAAGCCCCCTGCCCAGCCCAACCCCTCAGCCTGAGGAGCAGTCCTGGAGGGTCTTGGCCTCCCCACAAGTCCCTCCCCTCCTCCCCGCACTGTACTGTGAATGTCCCGTGACTCAGCACAAAGACAGATAATATATTTAATTCATGTTATACAGAAAAGCTGATTTTGACGGATCGATGCCAAAGAGGGAGGACGGAAGGCCCTTCTCCAGGCCTCATGAGTGTGGGTGGGGCCTGCTTGTATATGTATATATATAAAGCGGACAGAGAGTTTGGTTCGTGTGCATCTCTGAACCCACCCTGGGCATGGGAGGGGTGCCCTGCACCCGTCCTGCCCTATTCCGGATGTTGCTGCCTCCAGAGCCGGAAGTCAGCTCTGGGCCTTGTGGGGAGGAGCTGAGGAGGCCTTCGCCCAGGGACGGGCCTGAGGGGTGGGGCCGGCCAGGAGAGCACAGAGGGAGCCCCGGGGAGGGGTCTAGGAGCCGGCTGCTGGGGCTGCCCCTCTCGCTCCCCCAACCCAACGGCTCCCTGACCTCTTGGGAGGAAAGGAGGGGCGGTTTAAGAGAGGGTTGACATGGGGGATGGCCAAGGCCAGGGCACAGAAGGAGGGTGCACATGTCACTAATCCAATCCAGCAGCAATTTCTACAAACTTTGAATCCACCTTCTGTTGCCCAGACCGCCTCTTACCTTGAGGGCACACAGCCTCCTTTGTCTCTCCCAAAGCTCTCCGCATCCTGCTCTGCTTTCCAGTTCGGTGTCCACGTTTGCTTTCCCAAGAGCACTGTGAGAATGCCAGGCCCCAAACGATACCTCCTGACCCTACCTGTCCAGCAGCCTTGGTCCCCCCTGGCCTTTCCCTTCACCACACCCACTTGGCCTTGGCGGGGGGGGGGGGGGGGGGGGGGGCATTTGTGGTTTGCAAGAGCCCGCAGCCTCCCGACAAAAGATCCTAATCAGTGATGGCTGCGGGGGTGGGGGTGGGGCCTGGGGCTGGCTCTCCCCTGCCCCACCCTTGCCTTCCTGTGGGCTCCCGTCGTCCTGCCCCTACTGTATGGTCCGGTGGTCAGGGCTGACGTCCCACAGGCCACCACTGCCTTCGCCCTACCGGGCCGCCTGGGCCGGCTAAGTGGTAGGCCAGACCTCCTTCTTTTCTTCCTTGAAGCAACTCAGCCCCTGCGGCCCATCTTTCCACCTCCGTGTGCTCAGACCCCTCCTTCCCGTCGCGACGCTCCACAGCATTCCACCAGCCCTTCGGTCTCCAGAGCAAATCATCAGCACCATGCATTGGTCACAGACTGGTTGGTCCTGTGCTGGGCGCCAGGACACCCAGATGCATGTGTCCGCCTTCACCTTCCAGGAGCTCAGGCCTGCGGGCAGAGAGGGCCTTTCTTTACCCAGATTTTGGTCAAGCACCCATTGCGTGCCAGGCACTGTGTTGGGCCCTGAGGATGGGGCAGTGAATAAACCAGCAACGTCCCTGCTGTCATAGAGCGTAGAGAGACGGTCACCCAAATAACCACAAGGCACATCGAGGGGTCAGCAGTGTGATAAAGCAAAATCAAGCAGGGTCAGGGGAGATGTGATGGCCTGGGGTGGAGGCTCTCTGATAAGATCAGGGGGGAGCAGTGACTTGTGAGGGGGAACCATGTGGACCCCCAAGGACAGAGCATTCCAGCAAAGGCCCTGAAGGGCGTGTGTGTGTGTGTGTGTGTGTGTGTGTGTGTGTGTGTGAGCAAGGAGGAGGCAGGCTGGGGCACCGAGGCCCAGCGGGCTGGTGAGGTCGCCGGGGAGCACGGAGGAAGCAAGGATGCCCCACTCCAGTTCAGATCCATTCGCTCAGATCTGCTGGTGGTGGGGCCAGGCAACTCCGCAGTTTTGAAAAAGGTCCCCAGATGACCGTAATGTGTAGCCAGGGTTGTGAACCACTCATGTGGCGTCTTGTGGGGCATGAAGGGGTGAAGCTCTGGGTTTCATTGTGAAATGGGAAGTCACTGATCTCTGTTTTCCGAGGTTCAGGGAGGCCCCGTGAGGAGGGTGCTGTGAGAGGGGGAGGGGAAGGATACCCCCCCCCTACAGGCCCAAGGAGGGAGCCCAGAGCAAAAGGAGGAGGGAGGAGCCTCTTTCCCGCGGGTGCTGTGAGGTGGGGGCTACCATCACATTTCCCGGGTAAGGCGGCTGAGGCTTTGGGGTGAGCCTGGCCACACTGAGAGTAAGCGGGCTGGTCAGAATTTGAACCCAGATCTGCCCACGGGCGCAGCAGCACGCTCTGTGCCACACCACCTGCCTCCCAGGTAGATGTGGGCGGCTAGCACGGAGGCTTCCCCTCACTCGTCTGCACGGAGGATACACTTCTGGGATCCTGGGCACTGGGAGCAGCACCCTCGCCCTCCGGCCACCTACAAGCATAGGTGACCAGAGGCACCAGAGGGTTAGCCGACAGTCACTGTCCCCCCGACCCCACCACGCACCCCCTGCCGTCCCCCAGCTCCTCCTCCGGACCCTGTGGACCTCCCACCATCCACCAGCTGAAAGGGCAGCGTAGGACCCCGGCCGAGTCCTGCTCCTGTGCTCTGGCGTGCTTTCTGGTGCTCGGAGCTGGGCTCCAGGGAGGGTCCCGCCCTCCTCGGACACCTCCCCATCAGCCCTTTCTCCTCTCCCTCCCTCCCTTCTTCGGACCTCTCTCTGCCCTTTTCCCTCTACCACCCCCTCTTCCTGCCCCTGCCCTCCTTCCTCTTCCTGGTGGTGGTGGGGAGGGGGGACTTATACCTGGGGAGCAGCCATCAGCCCTGGCCTCCTCCCTCAGGAACAAGATTCTGCAGCCTCCCCGAGCCTCCAACCCCTGAGAAGTTCTCTGGGTGCCAAGTGTCATCCTGTCTCTCGCCCTCATGGGTTTTCTGGTGAGGCCAACACAGGCATGGGGCGCTGTGGCCGCGGCTGCGTGGGCAGGCAGGGTTCAGCCGGAGCGTGGCATACGCGTGGCTCTGCCCTCCGGGCTGCAGTCAGCGCTCCTCCCTGCTTGGAGCTTCCAGCCTCATCTTCCTGACTCCTCCCTCCCTCATTCCTTATTCATCTGAGGGCTCCTGACTCTGTGCCAGGCTGTTTCCAGTACCTGGGATACAAACTTGACCCTGACTTAGACCCTACTCGGGGGAGCTCAGAGTCTCAGAGTCAGTTAGGATGTGGTCTTGGCTTCCTCTCATGAGATCTCAGTTACTTGGGGGAAGGGGAGTTGTCTTTTAGTCCTTTTAAAATTTACCGAGATCTTTTTTTTTTCTTTTACATTTCAGAGACGACGAAACCTTTTTATGCCATCCACCTTTTCCCTGGAGGAGGAGTCTGCTGGGCCCTGGGTTCTCGAGGAGGAGTCTCGCACCCCAGGGCTCCAAAACACATGGACCTGGATTCAAATCCCAGCTCTGCTGCTGGCAAGCTGGGTCACCTTGGGCATGTTCCTTAACCTCTCTGTGTCTCAGTTTCCTTCTCTGTAAAACAGAGATAGCAGCAACACCCTTTTTCTCAGGATTGCGAGGATTCATGCAAGTGGTTGGGCACCGAGTGCTCGTTAAACGGTAGGATGGATGCACTGCACACACACAGCCCCTTCTCCCAGAGGAGGAATTCCAGCTCCCTCCTCCCCCCAGGGATCCCAGTCCTGGCATTAAAACTGGCCACTTTTTCTTTTCTTGCTTTCTTGACCCTTGATAAGATCTCAGTCATTAGTAAGAATGTATTAAGCACATTGTACCTAAAAGATTTTGCAAGACTTTTAGAAGCTGACCTCAACCAGCGTTTTGTCTCCATGGAGATTTAAATGTAGCTGGGCAAGTCATCATGGAAGAGAGTCTACAATAAAAGCATTGCGTCAAGGTGTCACTCAAAGCGGGTCAGCTGCCTTGGGAGGTAGTGAGTGCTCTGTCTCTAGAAACACTGGGGCAGACGCCGGGGCAGCACCCACTGGGAGTCCCAGGCACACGCCCTGTCTCTGCTAAGTCTGAGCAGCTTACAGAGGAAGGCGCCATCTTGGGGTCGGCCCGATCTGTACCTGGTCTGACTTGTATTCTATGGGGCTCCACTTTGCCAGGCGGGGCAGCAAGGGATGGCCCACAGGTGAGAAGCATTGCTCAGAGTAGCTGAGGAAAACGTGGCCCACGGTGCTTGGAATTCCTATCAGAGAGGGGGCTGTGTGTGTGCAGTGCATCCATCCTACCGTGGCCCACAAACCCCCTTCCCCCCTGGATTCCAGGAGGCTGGGCCACCCTCCCAGTGAAGTCACTCACTCTACCACAAGACTACCTTGGCCTTTCAAGACCAGGGAGTGACTCTGGGGTGTGGGTAATGAACAAACCTGGGATTCCAGGAGCTGGAGCTGATGAGTGGGAGCATTGCCTTGGAAAGAGGGGATGGGCCCAGGGGTTCGGGGCCAGTACCATTTCCTGCTGTGGGCACCTGCCTTGAGAGGTTATCCTCAGCCACCTGTGATTGTGCACCTCTGGCCAAGAGTCCAACTTGGTAATGGAGTTGACCGCCCAGCTCCACCCTACGAGGCAATGGGGAAGGCTGGGGTGGACGAGCAATGGAGCAGTGCGGTGTGGAGGTCAACGGCCTGGCTGCCTCCACTTGGATCCTGCTACACCACTTCTGGTTGTGGGACCACATCACGTGGCTGCTCCGGGCCTCAGTTTCCCCATCTGTAAAATAGGCGGATCGTAGGATTAATGTGGAGATGAATGAGTTAACACATGGAAAGCACTCAGAATGTAGTGGCCACGTAGAAAGCTCCACATAAGTGTTGCATAAGTATTAGCCTTGTTATCTGTCTCCCAGAATGGCGACAGGCATCCTCGTCCCTCTGTTTTCACTGAGACTGCTGTGACCAGAGGTCAGAGGTTTCTCACTAGAGGGAGGAAGGGTTGTGTGGGGGCACAGGAATGAATAAAACCCCTTCTGTCCGTGGGGAACACCCGTCCTCCCAAACTGCCATCAGCGTTTGAGAACTCCCATGTCCCTTATCCTAACACATCTCTGTGTTACGCAAAGTGCTGTAAGCTTAACAAACTACCTAAATTTAAAAAATACTTTAACAGACAGTTATTAAAAATCTCCTTGGCCCAAGCAAGTCTGTGAAACACTAAAGATTTGGAAATAAGTAAAGTGCTCTCTCCTCAAGGAACTCCCATCTGGTCAGGGAAAGATAAGGCGATTGCATAAATTACAATAATGGCTTCGAAGTGGGCTTGGTCATCCGCCCCTCATACATGCCCCTGTGATAAGCCCAGAGGCCTTGCCCCTGTCAGCCTCCCCGCCCTCCCCTTCCTCAGCCCCTGCAGTACCTGTGAGTTTTGCAAGCCTCATAGAGTTGCACCTGCACCCTCAGTTCAGCTGGTGGTTGTGAATAAAAATGAATTAACATAAAAATGAAACACCTGATATATCAGGAAACTGCTGGAATCCCCTCTTCCCCAGTTCCTCCTTCCCTTCCCGGCAGCAGGGAGCCACCCGCACCCCATGCTACCCCTGCCTTGAGCTCAGACTTCTTTAGGCTTAAGTGCCCATTTACAGTCACAAGGTAAAGCCAGTCTTGTTTCTAGGTGCTTCCAGAACGTACTCCCTCCGCCCCCGCCCCCAGGATGCTCAGAGGAACGTGGCCCTGGGTGCAGAGGGGCTCCAACAAGCCATCGACTGTCCTACTGTCATCTCCCCCTCAAGGTTCCCAAGCCCTTTGTACCCCAGCTCTGACCCTCCCAAGGGCAAGGTTCCCAAGCCCTTTGTATCCCTTTGTACCCTAGCTCTGACCCTCCTTCTCTGGCTTGTATCTGACCATCCACGGCATGCTCTGCACTCTCGCTGCTGGGCCAAGGACCCACCTTGCCCTGAGGCGCTTCCTCCCTCAAGCCTTTGCACCCCCAGAGTGCATCTGTCCCTGTTCCCTCTGTCTGGACTTCTTCCACCTCCTCAGTAGCTCCAGCTCAGTCAGACTCACTGGGCCTTGGGCAGGTGCCTTCCCCTTGCTGGGACTCAGTGCTCCAGTCCCTATCATGAAGGGGGGCCCCAGATGCCCTGGAGCATCCTCCCCGCTCCAGATTTTCACTTTAGTGTTTTGTAAGAGTCATTTCCCTCTCTCCTCCTTTCAAGCTTGCCTCAAACTCTCCTCTTCCAGGAAGCCTTCCTTAATCAACTCCTTGAACACTTTTCATGTGCTCAGTTCTGGTGGCGCCAGGTTGGGCTATATCCATGCTGATGCCAGGACTTAGGGGGTTTCAGCCCCTCATAAGCTCTGTCGCCCGAAAGGTCACCCAAATACACACAACCTGAGTAAAAACGGAGCTTAGTATGGAAATGTGACCTCTAGGTAAGCCCTCCAACACCCCCCACCTCCAACCAGTCCTACCCCCAAGCCCAACTATCTAGAAAGTCTAACAGCCTGTAATTTTTTTTTTTTTAAGATTTTATTCATTTGAGAGAAAGAAAGCATGCACGAGAGGGGAGGGGCAGAGGAAGAGGGAGAAGCAGGCTCTCCTCAGAGCAGGGAGCCCGATGCGGGGCTCCATCCCAGGACCCTGGGATCATGACCTGAGCCGAAGGCAGATGCTTAACGACTGAGCCACCCAGGCACCCCTCCCAGCCTATATTCAGTACTCGGTTCCCAGTGTCTGTCAGGTCTCTTTCCAGGGTTCAGATCCTCAACTCCCCGGGGGGTCTTCAGTGTGATCTCCCCCAGATGTGCCACCCCACTCCAACTGCTTTGTTAAGGGCATGACACCAGTTGGTGACCAAGTAATCCCTTGGCAACGATGGTGGCACTTCCATGCCCAGAAGCCCATTTTGCTCTGACAACATCCTGTGAGGTAGACAGGGCAGGCACGATGACCCCATTCCATGGATGTGGAAACTGAGGCCCTAGAGGTTTAACACCTTGCACACATGGTCAGTTAAATGACAGAGCAAGGCCTCTCACCAGGTACGCCCACCTGCCTCACTGCCCTCTGAACTGCTTTGCTTGCCAGCCAGGATTTTAATTCATCCCAGCGTGGAGCTGTTGAGCCCTTGGCTCCTAATACTGGCAAGAGAGCCAGAATAAGCAGATTTGACCTCTAATCTGACTCACCCAGCTGGTTCAGAACGCAGCCACTCCTCACCTTCCCTCGTCCACAGCTGCTCTGGGCCCCCTCTCTGCACCCCTCCTTCTCCTCCCCCGGCCCTCCCACTAGCTCTGGGAGCCCTGGGGTGGGCGTGGGTGGGGTCCCAGGAGGATGTGAGCCTAAGGACAGGCGGGATGTTTTCCCTACTCCACATTGTTCGGCCCGTGCCCATTGTGTGGGCCGAGAGCTGGACGTCACCAAGTCGCCTGGCAGGCTTTCAGCAGAGCTGGGGAATATTTCCGGAGGGAACTGACCCGTTAGGAATGACTGAAGCTTCTCAAAAGCCTTGGCATTTCTTTGGATCAGCCAGACTGGGGGAGCTGAGGCAAGGAAGACTAGATGACTCCCTGTTCCTGGCCCACCTGCCGTTTGCCAAGAGGGCTTTGTCCCACAGAGCGAGGGGTTTGGGAATGTCAAGTGGAGGGGAAATGGGGTGGCGGGGGGGGGGTAGGGGTGGACACGGAGGTTTGCACAGAGGCGGAGCCAAATTGAATGGTTATTTTGTTTACATCACCTGGCTCCAACTTGGAGTTCCCACACCTGAGGATGGGAGCCCATCTAGACAACTTTGAAAAGCCTCACTGAGCTCACCCCACAGGAAATGCAAGGTCAGAAATGTGTTAAAGCAGCTCAGGGTTTGGATGAGTAATGCTGGGTGTCCACTCCCAGGGAAGGCATTTGTTAATGCATCCCTCTCTCTACCGCGGGGCTGGGTGTGCTCCAGAGGGGACCTGGTGCCCGCAGCTATGTATCCAGGTCCCCTCACGGTTTGAGCTAATCCTCACAGCAAGACCAATGGGCAGGGGCGCCTGGGTGGCTCAGTTGTTAGGCGTCCGCCTTACGCTCAGGTCATGGTCCCAGGGTCCTGGGATCGAGCCCCGCATCGGGCTCCCTGCTCAGCAGGGAGTCTGCTTCTCCCTCTCCCTCTGCCGGCCACTCTCCCTGCTTGTGCTCTCTCGCTCTGTCAAATAAATACATAAAATCTTAAAAAAAAAAAGAGAGATCAATGGCAGGCATAGTAACCCACTTCTTATAGATGAGGAAATGGAGTCTCGCAAAGGTTAAGGAATTAGTTCCAACCCCCCCCCCAACACACACACAGAGCTATTTCTTGGCAGAGCTGAGATTTGAACCCATGTCTGTGATACTGCGAAGTCCATGTTCTATAGCAGGATTTCTCATTCACATGCCTAAGAATTGGCTGCAGAGGGGCGCCTGGGTGGCTCAGATGGTTAAGCGTCTGCCTTCGGCTCAGGTCATGATCCCAGGGTCCTGGGATCGAGCCCCGCATCGGGCTCCTGGCTCAGCGAGGAGCCTGCTTCTCCCTCTCCCTCTGCCTCTCTCCTGGCTCATGCTCTCTCTCTCTCTCTCTGTATCTCTGTGTCTCAAATGAATAAATAAAATCTTAAGAAAAAAAAAAGAATTGGCTGGGGTGCTAGCTAAGAATGCAGAGTTCTGGACCCTGTCCCCACACTACCCCCATCCCACCATCCCCCATTCTCATTCAATAAAGCAGGGTTGGGTGGCAGGAATCTGCATTTTGCCAAATAACACAAGTGATTCTGAAGTGGTTGGGCCACAGGCTGAGAAACATTGCCTTGGGGTCTGGGCTCCATTCTATGACTTTAGCCAAAGGGAGCCCCAACCTGGTCTGGAAACGTGGGTGCAGCCCCAGGCCCCTGCCAAGACCTCAAGGGGTGCCCTCTCACCTCACACGTCCCTTGCCTGAGCAGTGAAACCCAGGAGAGGCAGCCTGGAACCTAAGAAGACAACCAATCTGCAGCCTAGAAAAGTCTCCCATTACCCACAAGAGGAACCCGCGTGACAGACTCAGGGATAAAGTGGTCTTCATTCATCCCCGCGGTGTTTGTGGACCCCTGCCATGGGTAAAAGCTTGGCACAGACCCCTCGGAGATCCTGGATGACAAGGGGTACAGTTTTCTCGGAGCTGGGTGCAAGCAGGAACTTCCTGCTTTAGAATTATTTGGGGTTTTGGGACGCCTGGGTGGCTCAGTCCGTTAAGCTGCTGCCTTCCGCTCAGGTCATGATGCTGGGATCCCATGGTCCTGGAATGGAGCCTCACAACTGGCTTGCTGCTCAGCAGGAAGCCTGCTTCTCTCTCTGTCCGCCGTTCCCCCTGCTTGTGTTCTCTCTCTCTCTCTCTGACAAATAAATAAATAAAATCTTAAAAAAAAAAAAAAAAAGAATTATTTGGGCTTTGCTAAGAATTCAGAGTCCTGAGCCCCAACGCAGATCTCCATAGTCAGAAGCTCTGGGGGGTAAACTCTAGGGATCTGCATCTAAAACACACTCCCCAGGCAATTCTGAAGCAAATAGAGGTTTGGGAAGTTGCGCTTAGAGTGTCTGGAAGGCAAGGAACTCCTGAGGCATGGGGACCCCAGGAAGGCCCCGCAGCCACAGCAGGGGCTGGAAGCCCCGGGTGCAGCTGTGGGTGAGCGGAAGGAGTGTCACACTCGGTGTGTGCAGATCTGGGTTTGAATCCTGGGCAAGGGATAACCTCCCTGAGCTCAAGTCCTCACAGGCCAGATGAGGTTCATCTAGACCACCTCCCCACGTTGCTGTGACGACCCAGGGAGCATGCTGTGGGCACTGAATGGGCAGCAGCAGGTGTGTGGTAGAAGAAGCTTATTCTAGGTTCTAGGCGATGCCAACAGAAGGCTCCTGGCAGCATCCAGGATCCAGTAGGCACAGACCCACTTCATTCCACTGGGGAGCCAAGAACTGGGTTGGGTGTGGGGGTTTGGAATTCAGAACTGTGACTCTGGACTCTGAGGGAGTGGCCTGGGGCATCCTGGGAGGGTCAGGGCTCAGGCTGTGGCCCACAGGACTCCGAAGCCCCAGTCAGGCCTGGAGGGCCGTTGCCACCACTCCCCTCCCCTGTCCGTCTGTCCACTCCCCCGTCCGTCCATTCTCAAGCCCCTTCACTCCACTTCAGGAGGTCATACCAAAAGCATGGGCTCTGAGGGTCAGCTTGAGCCCTTCCCCATTCTACCCTTACTGTTCCTCATCTTGTTTCCCTGCTGTTGTCCCCGCTGAGCTGGGGGGCCTCACTGTTCCCCCTCTCCTCCCCACCACCCTCAGGCAACTCCAAGGACCCTCTCCTCTCTTCCTTGACCCTCACACCCTCTTTAGAGGCTCCATTCCCCACCTACCCCGCAAGGAACCCAGGGGCCATCCTCAGGCCCGTAGCCAGCTCCTTCCTGGGGAAGGATCTGCTAAGCCAATTCATAGCCAGGAGGTGAACTAGGCATACCCAGGCCTTCCCCGGGAATATGTGCACTTCACAAGAAGCTGCAAATAAGAAGCACAGTCAGCCTGGGGGAGGGCCTCTCCCCTGGCAGTTTAGCCTTGTGGTTAGGGGCACAGGCTCTGGAGCTGGAGGGTTCAAATCCTGGCTAGACCATCCACTAGCCAAGCGACCTGGGCCACCTGCTTTGCCTCTCCATGTCTCAGTTTCCTTGTGTGCAAAACAGAGATGTCGTCAATGTACCCATTTCCTTAACACAGGGAAAGCACTCAGAACACATCGGGCACATACTAAGGTCTAGGTAAACATTAGCCAGTAGTGCTTATTAATGGAAGGATTTTGAACACCGGGCTTCATAGGTAACTGCCCATGTCTGCCCGGGGCCGCATGCCTGCCGCATCCAGCCTTAGCCCTGGTGCTGTCGTCAGAGAGTTGTGCTGCAAAGGATGCCAGCGTCCAGGCTCTCAGGCTGGGACTCATCCTCTCGGGCAATCTCCTTGGGAATAAGGATGAGAGCGACAGTGGCTGGATGAGGGGCGAGTCTGTAAGAGTATCCCTTAAGCCAGGGCATAAATGGAGAGGAAAGGAACTTGACCTCCACCCTCTGCCATTTCCTTTAAGTTCAGCTCCCCTGTGAACTGGGGGCGGAGCTTGGTGTGAGAGATGTGGGGCGCAGGGGACTGTTGGTGAATCACTGGGTCTGTGCATTCTGGGAAATTGGGAACGAGCGGGATTCTCCGGCGGCAGGTTTCTTCTGCATGAATCTGCAAAATGGCAAGAAGACTCAAGTCCTCCAGGCAAGGAGATGGGCAGTGGGGCCCGGTCACTCCTCCTGCTCCCATCTCCTCCCCTCTGGCCAGTGTCCCTCCAGGAAGGGGCGGGCAGGAAGACTGGAAGGTTCCTGGAGTGGGCAAGTCTCTGCCCCAAATGTCACCTCCTCTCGCAGCTGCACTTTCTCCAAGGACATGAGAAAAGGGCCTCCTCCCCCGCCTCCTGCAGACCCGTCATCCTGGGAGAGCCCCTTCTCCTCACATGGGACCACAACGGCTTGGTCCAGGACCCACCGTTGGCATGGAAGCTGCAGGCCTATCTGAGAATGCGGCTCACGAGGAGGGGAGCTCGGACTGCAGCCAGATCGGGCAGAACACCGAGTTCACACCCCAGAAACTCTGATACACAGAAAGGAGACACCAAAGTCAAGGGGGGACTGCAGCCGACAGCACCTCCCTTAGCACCTCCGTGGTGCAGAAGGCGGAAGGAGCCACGAGGGAGTAGCTGTGAGGCCCTGAACTTCCTGGCCCTCGGGTGAGTCAGGGGCTGGGCTACACCTGGGCACAGTGACTCGTAAGACAAAGGCCACACACGTGAAGAATGCAGTGCAGAGGGAGACAGTGGGTTACGGGGCACAGAGGAGGGCACCCCCGATTCTTTCTGGGAGGGGGGACACTTGAGCTGGATAGGCTGGGTCACGTTACTGAAGGACAGGGGAGAACAGCCAAGGGGACTTGCTCATGAGTCACAGATCCTGGGGGGGGGCGTGGGGAGCAATAGAGGAGGATGAAAATGCAGGCAGGGGCCTTGACAGGCCTATAGAAAGGGACTGAGTTTTATCCTGCAAACACTGCGGTGGAGGAACGTACATGACTTTGTCCTGATTATTGGAAGCCGTACATCTTTTTTTTTTTTTAAAGATTTTATTTATTTATTTGAGAGAGAATGAGAGACAGAGAGCACAAGAGGGAAGAGGGTCAGAGGGAGAAGCAGACCCCCCAGCTGAGCAGGGAGCCCGATGTGGGACTCGATCCCGGGACTCCAGGATCATGACCTGAGCCGAAGGCAGTTGCTTAATCAACTGAGCCACCCAGGCGCCCTGGAAGCCATACATCTTTATCATAAAAAACTGGGGGAGAAATAGCAAAAGGAGAAAGAAGAAAATTAAAATCACTCGGATGCCAACTACCCAGAAATAACCACTGTTAACATTTTGATGTTTTCCCTGCAGATTCTTTTTTATAAAGAGAACTTTAAAAAGAAGATATGTTTGATAAATATAATATGTAACATACAGGCATATTAATTATAGCGAAATGCATAGTTCATATTAAAAGATTATGTTATATTAGAACATCTTCTGAATTCAGAGAATATAGATTAACATACAAGTTGTTTTATAATAATTTATTTTTTTAAAGATTATTTATTTATTATCTGACAGAGAGCACAAGCAGGGGGAGAAGCAGACTCCCCACTGAGCAGGGAGCCCGACGTGGGGCTCGATCCCAGGACCCTGGGATCATGACCTGAGCCGAAGGCAGATGCTTAACGACTGAGCCACCCAGGCGCCCCATTTTATAATAATTTAGTATAATATGTGTGCTTTTTACTTTTAATTTTTTTGGTTTCTTTAAAGATTTTATTTTTAAGTCATCTCTACACCCAACGTAGGGCCAGAACTCATGACCCTGAGATCAAGGGTCACATGCTGCACCAAAACTGAGCCAGCCAGGTGCCCCTATGTGCGCTTTTAAAAAAACTAAATTGAGATTATACAAAGGGGGAGTTTTAAATTTTATTTATTTTTAATAGACAACACATCCACGTGCTCCATAATTCAAAAGGTCCAAGAGCGCATATAGTGAAAATGTCCCTTTCACCCCATCCCCCCCCAGCTGGCTCCCCTCCTTGGAGTCAGTGAATGTTGTAAACTTCCAGGGACTTTGTGCACAGACAGGATAAGCACATCTTACCTTCTCCCCGTTACACAAGTGTCACACGAGTGTCAGGCACTCACTCTGCATCCCCCAGCTTTTACTAAATATATTTTGATACTATTTCCTATCAATATATAAAGAGTTTTCTCATTTTTTATGACTATATAATATTCCATGATATGGATGTATCTAATTTCTGCCTCTTCTTAGTCATTCGGGTGGCCCGCAGTCTTCTGCCTACACGAACAGTGCTGCAATAAATAACTTTGGACACGCGTCATTTTGCATAAGAACACCTCTATCCCGGGATAAGCTCCTAGAAGTGCGATGATGATGACCATGATGATGAAGGGATCGCAGGTCAGGGGTCAGGTACAGTCATAAGTGTTGATGGCTGATGCCAAATAGCCCTCTGCAGAGGGGACACCAATTGCTTTAAAATGTCCCTCTTTGGGGGCGCCTGGGTGGCTCAGTCGTTGGGCATCTGCCTTCGGCTCAAGTCGTGATCCCAGGGTCCTGGGATCGAACCCCGCATTGGGATCCCTGCTCGGCGGGAAGCCTGCTTCTCCCTCTCTCACTCCCCCTGCTTGTGTTCCCTCTCTCACTGTGTTTCTCTCTGTCAAATAAATAAATAAAATCTTTTTTTTTTAAATGTCCCTCTTTGGATGTAAATGACGGATGAAAGCAGGTGTGAACTTGGAAGGCAAGAAGGCTGGACCTGCTGCGGGCAGGGGGGCAGGAAGGGCGGTCCAGGAGGCTCTGCCATTGAGCAGGAGAAACCCACCCGGGACTAAACCATGGGTCAGAACCGCCCAACAAAGACGGTGGATGGAGCTGGAGCTGCGGCTCCAACACGTTCTGGACAGAGATACGAGTGGGCATTCGGAAGTGAGTGTGTGGAGGTCTGTGATGGGGCGATGGGGTGACGGGGTGATGGGGTGGGTGGGGAAGCCCCATCTGTCTTGAAGGGACAAGTAGGATAAAAACAGCCAAACAGAAGGAAAGAGCCCCTCAGATTTCAGGAACCTCCAGTTCCCAAACTGTCGAGATATTTATGAGCATGAAACTGAATTTGGTTCATTCTCCTGTGTTCTGACAAACATAAACACAGACACATTAAGAAGGAATTGAAGGGGCACCTGGCTGGCTCAGTCAGTGGAGCATGCGACTCTTGATCTCAGGGTCGTTGGTTCGAGCCCCATATTGGGCATAGAGATTACTTTAAAAAAAATAAAAATAAAAACAAAACCAAAAGAAAGAGGGAATTGAAGATATCCATTTCAAGACAGACTACTGGCCACACGTTTGTCATCCCTCCTGTGACCCCCGCTAAACTGACAATAAAGCAATGAAGAAAAGTACACTCTCCTAATGAGGAAGAGAACAGGAGGGAGGCCAGCACTGATGAACATTTTCGGCGAGTAGATAGCGGTGGACATGGAGAAGAGTGGTCCCCGATGAAGAGGGAGGACAGAGTGGGAGGCGGCTGGGAAGGCCCCACATCATCCCAGCAGAACCACAGCGGGGCTCAGGCCTCAGAGAGACCACAGGGTTGGACCGCGTAGAGGAGGCTGGAGGTGGTGCTGTGGCTGACGAGAGAAGGATTGGCCAACAGCGTAGGGACAGCAGATCCCTAAACAACACATGGGGCAGCCAGGGATCCATCCCCAATCAGAAGGTTCAACGACCCCAAAGAAGGGGCTGCCACCTCCGTTACTTGGAGTCCCCCACCCCTCGTGACCCAGGCTCCCTTCCCAAAGGAAATGAAGTCTGCCAACTGACCAGTCCAGTCTCACTCTTAAATATGGAAAGACAAAGACCGTCAGACATTTGACAAAAGCTTCTGGTGTGAAAAGGAAACAAAGGTAAGTACATAGGGGCAGGGACAATGCTCCACAAGAAAGAGAAGTAACTTCAGACACAGAAGATACAAGAAAACTTTCCATAACGGATAAGTATTTTCAGGGTGATTTAAGGGGGTGTTGCATCCCCAGACAAGGACAGGATCCTATGAAAGAAACAACCAGAAAATAGTGTGAGTGGGGTGCCTGGATGGTGCAGCTGGTTAAGTGTCCGACTCTTGATTTCGGCTCAGGTCACGATCTCAGGGTCATGAGATCAAGCCCTGCATCCAGCTCTGTGCTGGGTGTGGAGTCTGCTTGAGATTCCCTCTCTCCCTCTCCTTCTGCCCCTTCCACTTCCTCCCCTCCCCCTCACGCTGCCTCTCTCTCTAAAAAAAAAAAAAAGAAAGAAAGAAAATAGTGTGAGCAACCAGAAATTAAAGATAGGACTATAGAAATAAATATTTCAGTAAAAGGTGTTGGAAGGTAGAGAATTAGAGAATCATTATGATAAAAGTCTATCCAGAAAAAAAAGTACAAAGAAAATGTAATGGAAGAAATTCTCAAATAAGAAAACAAAATAATTCCCCAAAGCCAAAGAGCAGAATTTTCAAATGCAAAGGGGACACCAAGAATCACAAGTGAATGAGAGACCCACACATAAGCACTGTCATGGTGAACTTTTAACATAGCAATGGTAAACACAAGATTCTAAGATATCCCTAGAGGGGAAAAATTTACCTCTAAAAATATAAGAATCAGGGGCACCTGGCTGGCTCAGTAGGTGGAGCATGCGACTCTTGATCTCGGGGTTGTGAGTTCGAGCCCCACATTGGGTGTAGGGATTACTTAAAAATAAAATCTTAAAACGAACCATAAGAGACTCAATCTCAGGAAACAAACTGAGGAGTGGAGTGGAGTGGAGGGGGTTGGGAGGGATGGGGTGGCTGGGTGATGGACATTGGGGAGGGTATGTGCTATGGTGAGTGCTGTGAAGTGTGTAAGACTGATGAATCATAGACCTGTGCCCCTGAAACAAATAATACATAATATGTTAATTTAAAAATGTAAAAAGGAATAAAATAAAATAAAATCTTAGGAAAAAAAAAAGAATCAGACTGGCCTCAGGATTCCCATTAGCTAAGGCTAGAACAATGCCTTTGACATTGTGTGAAAAAAGCAATTTTTATTTTATTTTTTTAAAAAGACTTTTTATTTATTTGAGAGAGCGAGAGAGCATGAGCAGGGGGAAGGGCAGGCAGAGGGAGAGAGAGAAGCAGGCTTCCTGCTGAGCAGGGGGCCCACACGGATGGGCTTGATCCCAGGACTCTGGAATCATGACCTGAGCCGAAGGCAGATGCTTAACCTACTGAGCCGCCCAGGCGCCCCGAAAAAAGCAATTTTTAATGCGACGTCTATATCCATCCAAATTATGATTCAAGTGTGAGGGCGGAGCCATGACACTTTCAGAAATGAGGGACTCAGAAAATCCAGGTACCATAAGCCCCCTCTTAAGAAATTACTTGAAGATGGGGTGTGGGGAAAATGATAGCGTAAACAAAGAAGAAAAAGAGAGGGAGGGAAAGAAGGAGGGAGGGAGGGAGAGAAGGAGGAAGGAAGGGGAAAACAGTGGGACCAGGCCAGGGCATCTGTGACAGGAAGAAGTCCCAGGCGGACAGCTATGTGACAGAAAAGCACCTCACTCAAGGACACCTGCCTGGCTCATCAGAAAAGTATGCGACTCTTGATCTCAGGGTTGTGAGTTCAAGCCCCATGTTGGGCATAAAGATTACTAAATCAATAAATAAACAAACAAACAAAAAAGCAACTTGTCCAAATTAGAGCATAAGAGAGAGGTCCCTGTGTGGGGGGTCCTTAGGGAAAAGGGGGACCTCATAAACCAAATACTCGATAGGCTGAAAAGTTGGAACACAAACTTGAAATGATAATGTCAAGTCAAGAGAAGAAGAGAGTCAATCAAACTCTAGGATAAACTAAAACAAATAAAAGGAAAGGTAATTATAAGACATCGCTGGTTCAGCCACAAACAATTTTTACATTGTCACAAATGTAAATGATTTATTGGACTTAAACTTTTAGAACAAACCTATAGGCAAAGCATGAAGACCTAATTATGGTTAGAAAGCTAGAACATAATGTTAGCAATCTTGAGCATTTCAAGGAAATGTTCAGAAGACAGAAGTTGGGAAGGAGAGCCCAAGGGAAAGGTAGGAGTGAGGGTAGGCTTAGCCTACAAAATAGTGCGTCCAAACTAGCAAGAGCTGACAGGATGAGAAATAAAGATATAAATATGTTACCTGAAACAGCAAACATAATCAACAGATTTATTTTCATTTTATTGAGAGGAACTGAATAAAAACAGCTCTCTTAACCATGTTGGGAGGAGAGTGGGAAGAGGGCTGTACGGATGATGTATGTGAACTAAATCCCCATCCTCCCCAGTTAAATCAATAGAGGATGTCTAAAATGGAGAAATCCAGAAACAGCAGCATAAGCATATTATTTAGAGACATGGAAGTCACTCCCAGAATAACAGAGGTAGAAGTGGTTGCCTCTGAGGGGGGAGACTAGGGGAGAGAAGGAATGAGGTGGGGCTGTTCACCATGGGCTCCTCTGTTCAACCTTAGTTCTAACCGAGTGCAGGAAGTACTTGGATATAAACATTTAATTGTATCACAAGGTAGACAAGAAGGCAGGCGGTGGGAGCTCATGCACCTTCACGTGAGAGCTGGAGGCCAGATTCAAAGGAATTAGACACCCGCGTCATGAAATACCTTGCAGGTAGGACTGAAAAGCAACCAGGATAAACGATGAGGACATTGGAGATGAGAGAATGTTCTGATTTTCACAAAGACACAGAAGGTATTTCTGGAAACAACGGACCAAATGGCTCAATATAGAATCCTGGCAAAATTCTAGCACAGATTATTAAACAGATGGCTTGGGAGTGTTTTGGGATTTATTTATTTATTTATACTCCGCCTTGTTCCAGAAAGAAGGACTTGTAGAGGCTTACAGAGAGGCGTACAGTACAACAAGATAAAAAATAATTTTCTGTGAGAAAAGATTCTTAAAAAGTTAACCATAGAGTTGCTATGTGCCCCAGCCAATCCACTGTAGGTATATGCCTGAGAGAACTGAAGCACGTTCACATGAAAACTTGTGCATGAATTCAGCATTATTCATGATAGCCAAAAAGTGGAAACCCAAATGTCCATCGACAGATGAACGGAAAAGCAAAATGTGGTACATCCATCGGATGAAATTTCTTGTTCAGCTATAAAAAGGGGTGAAGTACTGAGGTGTGTCACAACATGGAGGAACCTTGGAAACATGCTAAATGAAGGAAGCCAGACCTAAAAGGCCACATATGATATGATTCCATGTCTATGAATTGTCCAGAATAAGGAAATCTATAAGGAAAGAAGGTAGACAGTGGTTGCCAAAGGCTGAGAAGAGGGGGATGGGGACGTGACTACTAATGGGGATAGAGTTTCTTGTAGGGGTGATGAAAATGTTCTGGAATTAGGTGGTGGTGATGATCACACAATCTTGTGAATATACTAAAAACTGCAGACTCATACACTCTGTTTTTTTTTTTTTAAAGATTTTATTTATTTATTTGACAGAGACAGACACAGCAAGAGAGGGAACACAAGCAGGGGGAGTGCGAGAGGGAGAAGAGGCCTCCCGTTGAGCAGGGAGCCCGATGCGGGGCTCGATCCCAGGACCCTGGGATCATGACCTGAGCCGAAGGCAGACGCTTAATGACTGAGCCACCCAGGCGCCCCAACACTCTGTTTTTTTAAATTAATTTATTTAACTAATCTTCTACATCCAACGTGGGGCTCGAACTCACAACCCCAAGATCAAGAGTCACATGCTCTTATAACTGAGCCAGCCAGGCGCCTCTGAATCATACACTTTAAAAGAGTGAATTTTATGGTATTGGGATTATATCTCAACTAAAAAAGGGAGGGATGAGTAAAGGAGAGTAAAAGGACAGAAAATAAAGAGGAACCAAGTCAGCATGCGATACATATACTATATAATTCTGTACAGGTGATAAAGGTGGACCATGACTTTGGCCATGAGCTTTCCAGCAGTTTCTATCAGCTTGGAAAGAGTGC
Organism: Phoca vitulina; assembly: GCF_004348235.1. Lineage (NCBI taxonomy): Eukaryota > Metazoa > Chordata > Mammalia > Carnivora > Phocidae > Phoca > Phoca vitulina. The sequence continues at coordinate 18,864,669 of NW_022589729.1, read as the reverse complement.
TAATTAAATGATTCCCAGCATCCACAAGATAAAAAAGAACTGGATGTTCAGGAGAATCATAGCTTTTCTTGGTACCGATGCCCAAGAGGAATCTCTCCTGTGCCTCTTCCTATAGGGGTCCATTGGCAACAACATCCCCACCATAACTGCAGGGACATATCGTAGGGTCATTCAAACAAGGCATAAAGCCCCAACAGAATTCAATAAGGGCACTTTAATGCAGGGCGTAAGTGGTATGCCAGGGTATGCGATCAGTTCTCCAGGAGTAAAACATAGATTCTCTGGAGCAGTGGTTTCCAACCTTGGCTGTACATTAGAAAACCCTGGGGAGCTTTTGCAAAACACCAATACAGGACTCCATCAACCAGAGAGTCTGACTTTCTTTAGCCTCCAGGTGATTCTAATATATAGCCTGGTCTGAGAATTACTAATAGGTGAATTGTACATCCCTCACGAAATCCTTCATGAATATTATTTCTTGCCTCAGAGTTTATTCGTTAGTTCAAGCTTCTAGCAATGAAACATTAAATTCATGTACTAATATTTCCTGAATGTCTGCTGTGAACTAGGCAGGTGCTGTGCCGAGTGCCTGAGACAGAAGGATTAATGTGTGACCCACTCTCTAACCTCAGGGCGCTGACAGCCGATCCGCATTAAGGACACTCCAGCTGGTGATCACAAGGAAGTGTGGTAAGTGGAGATGGAGGGAACACAGGCAGGCGCCTCAGGTAGCAATGGGGGGTGGGGGAGCTCCCGGCTGGATGACTAGCTCACCTGAGCTCCGAATGAAAGGTTAATTAGGAGGGTGGAGAACGGTGCATTGTGTTCAATATTTTTCTCAATGAGTTGGATGACGATTAGTGACCATCCACCATCCATTAGGAATGTGAGGGGCCATTAATCTGGGACAGCTGGAGGAATAGCCCTTCGGCGGCATGGCTGAACTGGGATCCAAAGTGTGCTGGCAGGGAAGAGAAACCCAAATGGAAATTACATGAGGCTCAGGGTAGGGGAAGGCAACTAAGAAGTGTAGGCGGCACCGAACTCGGTGTTCTACCAGAGGCTCAAGTGTGCTCTCATTTCTTCCCACCACAACGCTGTAAGGATGTGATATTTTGCATTTGAAGAGAATTGGGCTGACAATGTTGAGCCCTGAATTGACCGTCAAGTGCGGGGCCAGAACCTAGTGCTGGTCTGTCTTGCTCCTGATTCCACATTCTTCCCATTATTCCACGTATACCAAGTCCTATACTGCATAGGATTTCAATAAATCAACTGTGCCTAGACAAGACAGGAAGACTTAGTTCAATGGCAGTTCCAGGGGGCGGGGGGTGGGGGGGGAGGGACACCTGGGTGGCTCAGTCGGTTAAGTGTCTGCCTTCGACTCAGGTCATGATCCTAGGGTCCTGGGATCGAGCCCCACATCGGGCTCCCTGCTCAGCGGAGAGCCTGTTTGTCTCTCTCCTGCTCCCCCTGCTTGTGCTCTCTCTCTAACAAATAAATAAATAAAATCTTTTAAAAAAATAGCAGTTCCTGGGGGAAAATGTCACCAGCCTTGGGTGTGTAAGTAGGAGTTGAATGTGAGAGGCAGATGGTGTCATGGGGAGGATCCAGACTTTGGAGTGGGCTCAAAATTCAGCTTCGATACTTTCTAACTGTGTGACTTTGGGCAAGTTACTCTGCCTTCTTGAGCCGCAGTTTCCTCATCCATAAAAAAAGGATAATAATGCCTACCTCATAGGATCATCGTGAAGATTAAAGATAATGTAGGTACAGACAAGTAGAAGATATTTATAATACGTGTAACTGAGAAAAGACTCATATCTAGAATATAACAAAAACTCCTACATAATTTTTCTAAGGACAGACAACCCAATGTTAAAAGTAGGCAGAAGACTTGGGGTGCCTGGGTGGCTCAGTTGGTTAAGTGACCGACTCTTGATTTTAGCTCACATCATGATCTCAGGACCATGGGATCGAGCCCCACGTGGGGCTCTGCGCTGGGCATGGAGCCTGCTTAAGATTCTCTCTCTCCTCTAGAGGGGGGGTGGAGGGGGGTGGGAGGATGGGTTAGCCTGGTGATGGGTATTAAAGAGGGCACGTTCTGCATGGAGCACTGGGTGTTATGCACAAACAATGAATCATGGAACACTATATCAAAAACTAATGATGTAATGTATGGTGATTAACATAACAATAAAATTTTTTTTTAAAATTCTCTCTCTCCCCCTCTCACTTTGACCCTCCCCACCCCAGCGCTCTCTCACTCTTTCTCTAAAATAAATACATAAATCTTTAAAAAAAAAAGTAGGTAGAAAACTTGAAAGGGCATTTCACAAAAGAAGTTGAGCAAGTGGCCAATAAGTACATAAAAAAAATACTGAACAGTATCTGTTATTAGAGAAACGCAGATGAAAACCCCTAAGAAACTAGTGTCCTCCCAACATGAGGGTTAAAATGAACATAACTGGTGACAAGGATGCGGAGCAACTGGAACTCTGGAGGAGAGTATGCTGGTACAATCCCTTTGGATAACTGTTTGGCAACATCTCCTAAAGCTAAACCAATCCTATGGCCTCGCAACTTCACTTTTGGGCATATCCTCAATAGAATGAATGCTTATGTCCCCCAAAAGATAAGTACATGAATGTCCACAGCAGCTTTATTTATAATAGCTCCAAACTGGAAACAACCTGAATGTCCATCAATAGCAGATGGGCTAAATAAATTGTGTGTGTATAAATTTGTATGCAATAAAATTGCATGCAAATAAATTGTGTCTATGTATACGGTGGGATACTGCATAGCAATGAAGAATTATGAACTTACATTCTCACAGACATAATATTAAACAAGCACACTACCATTTCCGGGGTGGGTGCTGGAAATATTCTGTATCTTGATCTGGGTGGTGGTCACCTGGGTATGTACACATATAAAAATTCAATTTGTTCACTTAAGACTTGTGCATTTTAGTCTATGTAAGTTTAACCCCAATAAAAAAAAAAAGTAAACAAGGGGTACCTGGCTGACTTAGTTGGTAGAGCATGTGACTCTGGATCTCAGGGTCATGAGTTCGAGCCCCATGTTGGGCATAGAACTTACTTCAAAAAATATAAACGAAAAGTTATTGTAGGTCATGTGCTTAGCACAGAGTGGGCACTCAATAAAAAGCTGTCAGAGTTTCTAGAAAAGAGGAGGCAGCGAACCCATTGCATTCGGTGCTCCTTAGACCACTCGGGAGCACTGAGTGTAGCACTGAGAGACCCCATTTTTATGAAGGTCACTAACAGTCAGAGCATGACATGAATGGAGAAAAGCATGGCAAGGGGTCTGGAATACATGGTCAATGAAGGATGGCTGAAGGAAGTGGAGAGGATGCTGCTGGGGACAATGAAACTTGTCAAGGAAGAACATGAAGAATGTCTTCAAATAGTGAATGGCTCTCTATAGAATGGGAATTAGACTTTTCCTTTGTGGCTCTAAAGCAGTCATTTGCAAACTGTAGCTGCAGCTCAGTACCCTGGAGGGCTTACCAAAGATTATTGAGCCGCACCCCCAGAATTTCCGATCCAGCAGGTCTGGGGCAGAACTGAGAATCTGCGTTTCTTTCTTTTTTTTTTTTAAGATTTTATTTTTAAGTAATTTCACACCCAACATAGGGCTCTAACTTACAACCCCAAGATCAAGAGTCACATGCTCTATTGACTGAGCCAGCCAGGCACCCCTAGAGAATCTTTCTTTCTTTCTTTTTAGAGAGAGTGCGGGCAGGAGTGAGGGGTGGGGGGAGGGGCAGAGGGAAAGAGAGAGAGAGAGAGAAAATCAGCACAGAGCCTGACGCAGGGCTCGATTTCATGACTCTGAGATCATGACCTGAGCCTAGATCATGACCTGAGTCAAACTCAAGAGTCGGAGGCGCCCCGAGAATCTTCATTTCTAACAAGTTCCCAGGACATCCTGATGTTGCTGGTCCAGGGACATACTTTGCTAGCCACTGTACCAGTGTATAAACCAGGAGAGCAATTTGTGCTGTTGTTGTGAAGAAGGAGGAGGAGGAGGAGAATTTTATTGAGAACCTGGTGTACCAGCTTCTGCATTACACCCTGTCTACATTTTCTCACAGTAAGGGAGGTATTATTCTCCCCATTTTATTTTTATTTTAAGTAAGCTCTATTCCCCACGTGGGGCTTGAATTCACAACCCCGAGATCAAGAGTCTCATGCTCTAGCGACTGGGCCAGCCAGATGCCCCGATTCTCCCCATTTTAGAGAGGAGGAAACCAAGGCTCAGTTTTGCACACATCTCACAGCTTGACTCCAAGCCCAGGCATGCTGAAGGTGAGGCCGAGTGGCTCCCTGGGCAGTGCTGTAAATGGGATTCGGTTTCTGAGGGAAAGGCTAATTTCAGAGGGTCCTTCCAACCCTCACAGTTAGACTAGCTTCAGCTAGCACTGTTCAGCTCTAACACGTATTCAGTACCAGCTAAGTGCCAGGTATCATGCAGTATTCCCTCCAGGATGCATGTGGCCACTGGCCTCACTCTTAAGATGCTTCTGGGCCATCTCACCTGCTCCTGTCTCTCCCGTCCCTCTTGGCACCTGCAGTAACCACCCCCCACCCACGCAGGCTGATAACTCGGTTCATCCAGATAGTTGGCGAAGGAGACTTTTTGTGCACATACCCATCTCCGCCGTTGGCATTCATGCGGGGTAGGGTGGCCAGGTCATGTGGGTACAGTCCTTGGCACCAAGCTGTCTGCCACTCACCCCATACTGACCTCAGACCGAGCCTGCCAGTCCACTCTGCACACTCTGGCTAGGAAGGCGATGATGTGGGGGCTGTGAAGATAAAACCCAGAGGTAGGGGAGGGGCGGCCTCATTCCCCAGAATGGCCAGAGGAACTGCAGATGTGCTTCATGACCTTGAACTGGAGACTTCTTCTACTGTTCCTGCCTGGCTTCCTCAAAGTCTGAGAAACAGAGACCAGAGGGTCCTGGGGACCCAAAGCAGGCCCACGGTCACTGAGAGGATTCTGCCAAACATGAAATCAGGCCCAAGTCCAGGTGACCCCCTCTAGGCTGTGATCATCCAAACTTTTTTTTTTTTGTCCATGTTTTAATATCGAAGGTTTTCAATTCTAACAGAAATAGGAATGAAGAGAAAGTGTACCCGTGGTTCTGTGCACTAAGGAGTTTGGGCAGCTCAGATGCATATGTAAAAGGATGGTGGAGAGGTTACTTGGCTCTTACTTCACTCGCTGTTAGATCTGGTTTGCTTGCTCCTCAAGTATTTCCAGGATGTAGGCCACCCACTGATGGTCCAAGATGGGCCATTTATGGATTTCTCTCACTTCCAGGTGTAAGCAGGAGTCAGTAGGGTGCAAACAGCCCTCAGCAAGGAGCCAGTCCTGGCACTCAGTGAAGAACCAAGCCCATGGCCCTTCCTTGGAGGAGAGGCAGTACACAGATGATAAGCAATGATTTCGGATGGGGCCCCAAGGAGGGACCCTAGCAAGGTCAGGGGAAGCTTCCCAGAGGAGGCGACCTTTGAGGCAAATAAACAGATTTCAGTCAGCAAGAGCCTTGAGGACCCTTCACTCCCATAGATCTTCCCTGCCAATCTAGTCCGTCTTTCCTTATTTTTGGGTCTCCCCACTGCTTTCCAGAGCTAGTGAGGGACAGGGATAATTTCCTACCAATGTACACAGAAGGAAATCTGAGAGTGGCTAAAGGACCATCCAAGGTTTTGTCGTTAAAACTGAAGAATGACCACAGGGTGCCCAGCGAGGGCTAGACATTTGGATACTCGACACAGAAGAAATAGAGGACAGCCTCTATTTCCTCAGGGAACTTGTTATCATTGGGAGATAAGATATATAAAAGAAAAACCAAAAATAATTATAAAGGCAATGTGCAAATAATTCATTGCCCAGCTATTTATCCAGGACTCGCTATCTGCAAGGTATTCTGTGAGGCACCTGGATGGGGGTGGGGAGAGTTGGTAAATATAATATAATATGGTAAATATAGTCCCAGCCCTTAAGAACTCACCATTTAACCGACTGCGGGGGAGGCAGGGTGGCAGGAAGAGGAAGCTGGCCGTCCCTGGATATAACAGCTGACACTGAGGATTGTAGGGGGTAAGGAGTGGATCAGGGGTTTGCTGGTATTTGGGGGTCGGATAGGATTTTTCCAGAAAAGTTTCCTGAAGGTGATGATACTGGAAAATAGAGGAGACAAAGAAGAATAAGAGAGAATAAACGAAACCTTTTCCCATACTCATCCTTCCACACCCAGTCCAGTAAAGAAGCCTTCCCAGGCAAAACGAGATGCTCCCCGCTACAGGCTCTCAAAGCATCCCCATGACAGAAAGAACCTCATTGCTGCACTTGTTTCCCTGCCTGCTTGACCCAGCACAAGGGCCCTGCACGCCAGAAAGCAGGGAAGAAGGAAGGAAGGCAGGCTTTGACTCTAAGGAGGCTGGGTATTGTGTTCACAGTAGAGGGTCTCACTTTGTTTTTATTTACTTATTTTTACTTTCCACTCATTTATCAAACCATGACTTGCTTATAAGACACAAATCCTAAGCGTACATATGTTTGTACGTAAATGAATTTTTACATATGCTCATAGCTGTGTAACCAGCACCCAGATCAAACTACAGAATGCTTCTAGCACCCCAGACACTGTGGGATGCCTCACTGTACCAGGGTCCCTGCCATTGTGGCTGGAGGAGCTGAACCGGTAGGGTGATCTATCTAGGGAGTACCATCTAAGGAAATTATGAAAGAATTTCAGGCGATTGGGCTGAAGAAGCCAAGTGCTGGGGCGAGGTCATGTGCGTGAAGGACTAACATGCCCAGAGCAATCAGCCTAGTCCTGCGGGTGGCTGTGGGGAGCCACAGGGAGGGGCATTTCAGTTGAGCTCAAAACCCTTCCTTATAACTGGAGCTGACTCACATTGGAAGCAAACCCACAGGAAATGATAGGTAAGGTCCCCAACAGTAAGAGATATCAGTCAAGAACAGGACTGACAAGCATTTATCAGCAATTATGGGGCAGGAATGGGGTACTCGAGTTGGAGATTGTTCGTTCCAACTTTGAGCTTCTATGGTTCTAGAAGTCTGTAAGATTGGCAGAGAGGATCCAATCAAACGCTTGTCTGTGATTTGTTTTTGTTTTTGTTTTTCAGAAGATAACTTGTTACTGAATCACAAGTACTCTGCAGACTCACCATTACCACCACTGAATAAGTAATTGTTATTACCTCCCAACCCACTGAGCCAGAGAGACCCCATGCGACTCTGCTCCCAGGTGCCCAGAGTCTAGGGGGGATGGAGCAGGTGCACCCAGTACCTGCAAGAGAAGTTGGTTACCTGTCCTCATGCCGACTTGTCATGAGAGCACCCACCCTCCTACCTCCTCAGCCCCTTCAGCTCTGGTCCCCCCAGAGGGCCAGTGGCCATGATGTCATGGCTCCTGCCACTGCTAGAACACCTGAGCAGAGGTGACACGCTGGAACTTACTGCTCAGCCTCCAGGGACCAATGCAGGAGCCCTGGCTCCCTCAGAAGCTGGGCCACACAGGACTCACCAGGTCCATGGTCACCTGGGCGGAGGGACAGGCTGTGCCAATCGGAGGCTGCTCCAAGAACTACCAGTCTGGAGACTAAACCTCTCACCCCGCAACCCCACCCGGGTTTCTCCAGGAAAAAAAAAAAAAAAAAAAGGAATTTTCCTCAGAACTCTTTTTTACCCCCCTAGAGAACTATTTCGGAATTCCTTCTGGGATTCCTCCAGATCGCTGCCCTTTCCATCCCGCCTCCCCCTCCCCCCTCCCCACCAGGAAGAAGGAGAGAGATGGAGTCTACATCTTCCTCCTTCCTACACCTGTCCAGCGCTCAGATGAGATGCGGCAGGTGAAGACCAGCTCTCAGGCGGAGCTTAGCGTGAAGATGGGATGTTTCTAAGGTTTTCTGTCTAAAGTGCTTACCCTCTTGAGGTTCTAACGAAAGCCATGAATACTCTCCCAAGGAAAAAAAATGTATGTAGGTGATTTTGTCTTCTATTCCGGGGGAAGAAGGGGGCGCTGTCAGACCCTAGAAGTCCATCTGTGAAGCCCCTAAGTGCAGGGGGCTGTGCTCGGGGATTCCTCCACCTAAAGCCCAGGCCAGGTTGGATCTGGGGGGAAACCGGAGCTCCCCGAGCCTACGCGAAGCGCTGGAAGATCCCGCCCTCCAGCCTGTGTGAGCATCCAGGGCGTCTCGGGCTCAGTTCGCCCAGCTCTGCAATGGGGGCTCAGGCCCCGCCGCCCCCGGGGGGCCGTGCTAGGACGCCGGTGGGACGGGCAGCTGGAGAGGGGGTGGGAGCCGAGCGCGGCAGGCGGTCGGTCTCCCGCAGCCGGGGAGGGTGAGCGTGGGTTCGGGAAGCAGGGGGAGGCCGGCGCCCTGCCCGCACCAGGAGGGCGCGGGCCCCGACGCCGTGCCCGCCCCCCGCCGCCGCGCCCCCGCCGCTCCCCGGGCCCGAGGGCGGGGCCCCTCGCCGGGCCGCCCCTCCCCGCCCCTCCCTCCCGCCGCCGGCCTCCCCGGGCCCGGCCGGCCCTCCCGCGGGCGGCGCGGCACTCGGGCACCGGCGCGCGGAGCCAGCCGCCGCCAGCCCGCCAGCCCGCCAGCCGGGGCCATGGGCTGCGACGGCCGCGTGTCCGGGCTGCTCCGCCGCAACCTGCAGCCCACGCTCACCTACTGGAGCGTCTTCTTCAGCTTCGGCCTGTGCATCGCCTTCCTGGGGCCCACGCTGCTGGACCTGCGCTGCCAGACGCACAGCTCCCTGCCCCAGATCTCCTGGGTCTTCTTCTCGCAGCAGCTCTGCCTCCTGCTGGGCAGCGCCCTCGGGGGCGTCTTCAAGAGGACGTGAGTGCCCGGCCCGCCCGGAGCCCCGCAGCCCCCAGCCCCCACCCCCGCCGCTCCTCGGCACGGCCGCGCCGGCCCTTCCCTTCCCTTCCCTTCCTTTCCCTTCCCTTCCCTTCCTTTCCCTTCTTTTCCCTTCCTTCCCTTCCCTCCCCTTCCCGCCGCCGCGTCCCTGCCCCGGCGGGGCTGACGCTGCCCGGCGCCCCAGCCTCCAGGCAGGCGGCGACCCCCCCCCCCCCCGGCGCCGCCCGCCGCGCCCCGCCTTGGCTGAAGGGCTGCCTCCCTCCCCCACCCCAGCTCTCCCCGGAAAAGTCTCTCCAGAGACTGAAGGTGACTTCGGGATTATTTATTTGCCTTCGCTCGCCCGGGTGAGGGGCTAAAGCCGGCTCTCACCCTCTGCCCCGCCCGCGCGCCCCGGGGCCAGGGGTGACGGAGTTGGTGGCGGTGGGAGAGCCTCCCTCCTGCTCCGCGGCCCCAGGTCGGTCAGTAGCCCCAGCTGCCGGGGGCGGAATTGGAAGTGAGGTGGAAGGAGAGTGGGAGTGTCACCTCAGGGGCCGTGCTAGGTGCCAGAGCTGGCTGCGGCTTGACAGGGCGCCCTGGGGCGGGCTCCACTCAGACCGTCAGCTCCCGTTCAGCTGACACACGCTATTCCTCCCCCGCCCCCTCCCCGGGTGGCCACGGGGCTGCTGGGTCCTGTGCGGTCCTGCTTCAGAGAGAGTCAGGGTTCCTGCATTGGCCCCTGGAGGCCAAGCCCTTCTGCCTCTGAGACACTCAGGACCTGACCATTAGGGCCGTGTGGGGGAGGCGTGGGGTGTCTCATGCACACCTTGGTAAGGTGACCCTCCATCTCTGGTGCCAGGGGCCCCCTCCACTTCTCCCATTCGCCGTTACTCCTCCTTGGCCTCTGCCTGCCATGGCCCCAGAGATGCCCCTTTGTATACCATTGCAGAGCCTCAATCTCCGGGCTTAAATTGGACAGGGCCGCCCCCGCAGAGCCCTCTGGAAAGGCAGCAGGATTCGCTGTCCTAGTGCAGCTGGGAAAACAGACCCAAAGCAGGGGATAGATGACTTGCAAGCTGGAGGCTGCTGGAGATTTCCCTAGCTCCAGCTCCTGGCTGGGTGGTTTTCTGGACAGCATGGACTCAAGCAAGCAGACAGCTGGGGAACAAAACCATAGTTAGGCTATCCCAGAGAACCATCTGGGTGTGTGTGTTGGGGGGGGGTGCATTCTGGGCCAATTGCTCTCCCCCTTTGGCTCACTCCTCCAGGTATCCATGAGGGTGGGTTTTCCTATCCACCTTGCTTCTGGAGCTGATGGAGAGAACACAGGTGTCATATAGATAGACCCCACTTTAAGCCACCCAGCTGACGAAACATTACCAATTAGGGAGTGATTAGCCCCATTATCAAATTCTCTTGTAAATGGAAGAATCTTCCTCTTCAGAAGCAAGTCTTGTGTACACTGGTTTTTCTGTGGGTTTTATATAGGATGGATGCATGGGGGATTCAGAAAATCTTAAGAAAAAGCTCAAGATCCTTCCTGATTCTGCCTCGAGGTTTAATTAGAAATCTAGCATGGTGTTTTTCTGTTTTCTTTCTTTCTTTTTAAAAGTATTTTGACTTACAAAAGCTCCCTTACCTGGAATTTTTTAGGAACGTGTGTAGTGCAAAGAACAGGAAGGGGGGATGAGGATAATTCTAGATGGCAGGTTGGTGTGCCAGGTTTTGTGAAAACAACAGAGATCCACACCCAACTGGGCCCTGTCTTCCTCACTTGCTCTGCAACCTCCCTCACAGCTCCTTACCTAACCAGGAGCTCTGAGCAGGCAGTGAAAAGGGTCGTGGGGCAGGAAACGGGCTCGCAGGAAAGAAAAATGATATTGGTAACAGTAACAACTAACTTCACTGAGCTCTTGCTCAATGCCGGGGACTGTTCTTAGTACCTCCCTTGTATTGACTCATTTGTCTTCACTGCAACCCTACGGATTAGTACTATTTTATCTCTATTTTGTGCATAAGGAAGCTGAGGCACAGAGAGGTTAAGACACTTGCCCCAGGTCACACCACACAGCTATTAAGTCAGGATTTGAACCCAGGCATTTGTCTCTAGAACCAGCTACGTGGGAAATGGCTCTTGCTTTATGAGTAGTCAGCTTGAACTGCGTAGGGTGCACATTACACCCTGTCCTTACCAGGAACGGGCATATGAGCTAGGGATTCCTGAGCTGACACTCCTGGGAAGGAAACCCAGGGCCTCCGGAACTTCCTGCTGGGATCTGAGGGTGGGGGTAGGGTGCGATGGAGGGCATAAGTCCTATCAGTTCACGTTCACATTTAAATTCGGATCTTCAGTCCTCCTGCCTTCAAAACAAAATGTCAGAAAGAACCCTTTCCTTTGGCTAAGAGCAAGGTGGACTTCAGGGGGAATGGAGGATGTGTCAACAGGGGTGGCCTGTGTGTCAACAGGAGTCACTACCCAGCTAGGACCGGACAGCTCCATTTCTCAAAACAAACAGAAACCCCAGTAGCCCCGAAACCAGCCACTAAAGCTTGACTCCTTGGGGCCTCGCTACAAGTTCAAATGCTAATACCCCCCACCCCCACCCCCACCTGCTTTTCAGCTCAAGTGATTACCCGCTAGTGCTGGTGCACCAGGCTGGTACTTGGGGGAGGGGGCGGTGGCAGCGTTGCTTTAACAAATGTCAAGAGCCTGCTGCTGTGGACAGACTCGAGGGAGAGGCATGGGCAGCCCAAGTCACGTCCTGCCTACTGCTTGGCCCAGGCTGAGGACCAGGGCTGAAGAGGGTTTCTGGACGCCTCCATAGGGACATGCATTGAAGGGTCTGTGCGTGGACAGCCTTGGATGTTAGAGTGGGACAGAACAGGACAGGAGCTCTCTGCTCAGGGTAGGATCAGTCCCCCCCTACCACCCCCACCCCCCACCCCTAGCTTCCAGCACAGACAGAGATCTTGAAGGAAACCACCATGTGCAGGCCAAGAGGGAGATGAGTGCAATTAGGGTCAGAAGAATCTGGACTAGGATTCCCTTAGAAATATCTTGCTTGGGGTGCCTGGGTGGCTCAGTCGGCTAAGCATCTGCCTTCGGCTCGGGTTTTGATCCCGGGGTCCTGGGATCGAGCCCCATATCGGGCTCCTTGCTCAGTGGGGAGTCTGCTTCTCCCTTTCCCTCTGCCTGCCGCTCCCCCTGCTTGTACTTTCTCTCTGTCTGTCAAATAAATAAGTAAAAATCTTAAAAAAAAAAAAAAAATCTTGCTTATCAGGAGCAGGGGGCCATTCAGAGAAGAGAAGAACACAAAGTCACCTGGCTGGCAGGGTGTATAGGTATGTGCTTTGCCAGATCGGAAAGAGAAACAGGTATTTAGATAAAAGGTTAGGTGTTTTTTTTCCCCTAGTTTCTTGGGGACCTGTCTAACCACCTTGGGCAGTTTGGGAGACCCCTTTATCTCAAGGACATCAGGGTAGATAAATGGCTTTCAGACCTTCCTCAGCCTTCTCCCAGCCTCACCTTGGCCTCTCCCCTGCATGTACCCTCTTAATTGCAGGCTTGAGTTCTTCCCCTCTACCCTACTCACTGTCTCCTTCTCTACCTCTAATTTTCCTCATTCCTGCGAGTCCTGCCCTACCCAAGACCTGGCTCTGATTCTCTCCTGCCTATTGCATGCAACCCAGTCTTCCTTCCATGCAAGGCTTCCCAGGCTGCTGTCAAACCTGCTTCCCCAAGATGCTGGCCCCCTGAAGTACCGGGAAAGCAATACAAAAGCCAGTTTCGTCCTCTGAGCTGAGCCCTGGTTGGTCTCCCATCTAGAAAGACTCTGCCTCTCCCTGAAGCAGCTTGTCTGTGTTTCAGTGTGCAGCAAACCTGGGCTGAAAGCCTACTGGGGGTCTGGCCCCAGACGGGATTCTGGCTTTAAAAACTCACCTCAGCCTGGGAGTTACCATATGACCCAGCAAAGCCACTCCTAGGTATATGCCTCAAAGAACCGAAAACATGTCAACACAAAACCTTGTACAGGAATGTTTATAGCAGCATTATTCATAATAGCCAAAAAGTGGAAGCCGACCAGATGTTCATCGATGGATGGATGGACAAATAAAATGTAGTACATCTATACAGTGCAATAGTATTCAGCCAGAAAAAGCAATGAGGTTCTTATGCACACTACAGCATGGGGGAACCGTGAAAACATCATGCAAAGGGGAAGGAGCCAGCCACAAAAGACCTCATGCTATATGGTTCCATTTCTGTGAAAGCCCAGAAGGGGAAAATCTATAGATATAGAGAGTAGAGTAGTAGGTTACTAGCATATGGAGAAGGAATGGCGAGTGACTGCCGGTGGGTACAGGGTTTCTCTCTGGGTGAGGGCAGTGCCCTAAACTCAGATTGTAGTGATGCGTTCACAGCTCTGAACATACGAAAAACCACTGAATCACACACTTTGAACAGATGTCAGTGAAATGAAGGACATGAAGCAGGGTGGGGATGGAGAGTAACGGAGTTGAGAGGTTACTTTCACCAGGTGGGTCAGGGAAGGCTGCTCTGAGGAGGGGACATTTGAGCTGCCACCTGAATGACAGGAGGGAACCATGCCTGCGAGTAACTGGAGGAGAGGGGTTCTAGGCGGGTGGAGCTGCAAACATCCAGCATGGGGGGCGGGGGAAGTGCTCCCTGCAAGGCCAGCACCCCGCGGGCCAGGAGTGTGGTCACACACAGGGGGCAGCCCCAATCCGAGTCTAACAGGGCCTGAGTCCTGCCTTAGGTTGGGATCTCCCCAAAGACAGGCTTTCTTGCTGCTCCCTCTGAGTCTCCCCAGCCTTAACACAGGGCCCTGAGCAAGCTGGGGTGTCACTGTGGGAGTGACCGGTTAGAGGGGGGCCTTCCCCTGGCCCCCTCAGTCTGAGTCGTCCCATCCCCATTGGGCAGCCTGAGCTGTAGTCTGCAGCCTGCCTAAGCTCCCAGGGGGTGCCCTGACTCCTTCTGGGGTGGGGAGGGGCTAGGGGTGCCTCTGACTCTTCCTGGGTTCTGGGCACTTCTCTTCCCTGGCCCCTTCAGGAAGATGATCAGGGTGGGGATGACCTGAGGCAAGACTGTGAGCATGTCAGTGCTCACCCTGGGGTCCCTCACATCGAGGTGGCAAGGGGCTGGTCCTCAGCAGCATTTTTCCCCAGCCCGGGGAGTGGAGGGCAGGATGGGCTGGCTGACATCTTACTGCTTTAGCCCTTCCCCTGGTGTGGAGCCAAGCAGCCCCTCCTCTTATCACGGAACCAGGAGGGCCAGAGCCAGCACCCCGGCAAGGCCAAGTCAAGGTGATCACGTGTACCCTCTGGGTAAAGCAGAGCACATGGGCCGACAGGGTCAGCAGCACGCTCAAGGTCACACAGCAGACTGGTGGGACAGGCACCACGAGGCTCTCCCTCCCCCATTTCACCTTCCACGTGGGGCCATCAATGAGTAACTTGGACATTTCTCAGGCTTCCCCCAGGAAGGGTTCCTTAAACTGTCTGAGCTGTTCCTGCACCTGTTCCTGCACCTCCCCAGGCCTTGGGGGGAGTGGGGCCTCCCTCTCTCATTGGCTTGAATTAACCTCTGAGCCCAGGACCATGGGAAGGAAGATCAATGACACAATGCTGGCCTTCGCCTGGACTCGGAGTCAAAAACTGGATCCTGACTCTCTTCCCCTGTCTGGTCTCGGCTCCTGATCTATGAAATGATGGGTGGGTCCTCGCTGCCACTGTAGCAGTTCCCGGACCACCGTCCCACGGTCACCCCAGACCAGCACGCTCTGCACTAGGAACAGAGGCCCGACCTGGCTGGGGAATCCGGGGCTGTGGAGCATACTGCCCGGGCCCGGTGGCTGGCAGGGGGGAGGTGAGCATCGGGGAGGGGGGCTGCCGGTGGCCAGGGGAAGATCCCAGGGAGTGAGCAAAACACTGTAACATCACACTGACTGCACTTGGCAGCCTCAGGAGGTAGAGCTTACTATCCCCATTTCATAAAGGAGCTAGGTATTCACCCCTAAAGGCTCAGAGGGGCTGTGTGTAAATGCCTTGCCCCGAGCCACCCGCGGGGAAGTGGCAGAATTAGGTCTAGGACCAGTCTTTTCTCTCTTTTTTTTTAATTTTTAATTTTCAGCTGAAGTATAGTTGACATACGTATTGTATCAGTTTCAAGTGTACAACATAGTGATTTGACATTTTTATGCTCTAGGACCAGTCCGATTATACATCCTACTACATTTGTGCTGCCAAAGCTGTTTTGACATGATTATTCCCTAATTTTCAATTACCCACATTCCTGGAAGGGGCCGTTGACCAAACCATTAAGTGACCAAGCCAATTAGTATATTTCAGTCTGGCTCTGGGATGTATCTGGGACTTCTTTTCCCTTGGCAGCAGTATGCCATTCTAAAGAAATGTGTTCAGGCTGAGTTTTGGAATGCCCAGTGCAGCCCTCCTGAAGCAACTGGGGAGGGCAGGCAGTTGCTGGGATGGAAACACAACACGTCTCCATCCCCCGGTGCCCAGGAGCCGCAGGCCCAAGATGGGCTTCGCCCTCCCCAGCCCCAGCTGGTAGGTGCCAGGTTCAAATCATGCCCCAGGGCTTGGCAGGAGGTGCCAGTTTCCCTCCAGGCTCCGCTTTCTGTTTTCTCATCCCTTCCTGCCTGTCCCTGAGCCTGGGAACACAAATCTTCCCTGTGGGCATCGAGTGTCTTCTCCAGAACGACAAGGTGAGAAGGTGCAAATGCGGGGAGAGGAGAGGCCGAGACAGGGCAGCCCACCGCGACCGTGCCCCTTCTCCATCCCTTCCCCAGCCTCCTGCTTCTCCACTGCCATTGCGGCCCAAACTAAGGCTTTATCTCTGGCCTCTGTCTCTGCCTCCGACTGTCTCTGTGTCACCCCCCACGACTGCCGCATCAGCCCCCTAAGTCTCCCGGCCGTTCCGTGTGGGGTGACGAGGCAAGCCTTCCTCAAGCACTTTTCTCATTTGAGCGGCAATGGCCAGCACCCCCGGAGGGAACAGCAGCTCCGGGCCAAGCACAGGGCCCAGCACGGGGGCCAGGCACGGGGCCCGCAGTGGACAGGCTGCCGCAGACGCCTTGGGAAGCTGGCTTCGGAGCCAGCAGTTATCATAGGAAGGGTTTGGAGCTGCCGGAACACCCGCAGAGGGACCCCTGGGGGCTCATGTTCCAGCCACCACAGCTGTTCACCGCTGCTTCCCAAGCCTGCCGTTCCAGGCTCTGCAGACTCTGGTCTCCTGCTCCCTCCTGGCCGCCCCCCTCTCCGGCCTGGCGGGGTCTGTGGCCCAGCACCAGCCCTTTCTCACACACACACACACACACACACACACACACACACACACACACACACTCCCTCTCTCTCTCTCTCTCTCCTCCATGGAAAAGCCACATGGCCTAGGGATTATCAAGACGAAGACCTGGGTTTGTTTGAGTCCAGAATGTCAGCTACTTTCTTAGGCTCTCTCAGCCTTAGTTTACTTGTGGGTCCAATAGGCACAGTTGCAAAGCCTACCGCCTTGGGCCTGTAAACAAATGTTAGTTGTCATTTTCCTTTCTCACAGCTCTCCTTCACGTTCTCACTTGCCGATCCCAGGTCCCTTTCCCTCAGGACTTTGCTACAGGGCTGTTTTGTTGTTGTTGTTTTTGTTGTTTTTTGAGAGCAAGAGTGTGGTTGGGGGGGGTTCGGGGGGGACAGAGGGAGAGGGGGGAACAACAGACTCTTCACTGAGCCTGAAGAGGGCTCTCGATCCCAGGACCCTGAGATCAGGGCCTGAGCTGAAGGCAGACACTTAACCAACTGAGCCACCAGGATGGCCCTGCAGGTTTTTCAGGGCAACAATGATAATGTGTTAACTCTTCAAGAGAGTCTGAGCACTTGACTTGGGACATTCATGCTTTGCCGCAGAGTGGTGAGCGAGGTGGTGGAAAGGTCACCCCATCCCATGCGCCAGCTCAATGGGGAGAATAGTTGAGGGGGTGAGAGAGGACTCTCTTGCTATCCCTGAAGTCAGGCCTGCCAGGAGGCTGCCTAGTCCATCTTGTGCAGGCAAAGGAAAGGCAAAGAGAGAGCAAGCAGTCATGAGAAGCCTGCCATTTTCATCACCTGTGGAGATGTGGGCATCCCCTCTGTGCCAGATGCCAGGGAGCAAAGGGAGACTCGAGGCCAGGTTGCAGGAGGCAGAAATGCATGAAGCTCAGTGGGCCACCCAGGCTGTCAGTTCTGTGGACCCACAGAGCAAGGGTGCCAGGGGGAACGGGGGCCGGGAGAGACCTGAACAGGTCTCCCTGTGACACCACCCTCCCTGTCCTCCTCCTAGTGGCAAGGGTGGAGGGAGTCCCCCCTCCCTGCTCACACAGAGTTGGGAACAGGCAGGGGTCATGATCAGTGATCTCCCCAGCAGATCAGCCTGGAAGCAAGAAAAGAGAAAATAAAGAACTATTGCTATCAGCAGAAGCCTTCTGATAAAGGATTTAATCAAAGATGGGCCAAAAGGAGAAGCAGAGAGCCACGGGGGTCAGAAGCAAGACCTTCTGGGGAAAGACGTAACTGAGAGCTCTCCTGGGGGCCTCCCTCTTTTCCTTAATGTGCTGGTAACTCAGGTCTTCTTGCCACACGCCCTTGCCACCTCACCAGGTCTAGCTGCCAGAACAACTTTTCATAATCTGATAAATTTCCTTTATAACCTCTCTCTTCCAGAACCTTTTTTTTTTTAAGTAGGCTCCACGCCCAATGTGGTGCTTCAGCTCACAACTCTGAGATCAAGAGTAGTACGTTCTGCCAACTGAGCCAGCCAGGCATCCCCAGAACCTTCTTGCTACCCAGTGTCCTTCACCCACATTAGCCTTTCAGAGTGGTTCCAGAAAACACAAGGCATCCTTTCTCAGAGTCTGTTTAATAGGTAGGGTGTACCAACAAGACCCTGACAGAGCCCTAGACGTTCCATTCACTCACTCACTCACTCACTCACTCACTCACTCACTCACTCACGGGGAACAGGCCCTCAGCCTGCCTGTTTTGAGCTCCTCTGCAGGAAGGTCACCTCCCAGACACCCCTCATTGGGGACAACCACAGGGCCTCCCTTCCAGAAACTTGCAGAGCCAAGATCTCTGCCCAAGGGCCGGGGCGGCGGGGGTGGGGTGTTTGGCTGTGGGCTTTGGTTCAGGTGGCTTAGTTGGCACCTGCGAAGGGTCTGGCCGTTTTGCCATTCCTGTGTGGGGAGAGCGCATTGCAGCCCAGTTGGTGAGGGTAGGGGTTCAGGTTCCACGCCGGGTCCCATCTCCACAGTTCTGCGCAGATGACACAGGATCCTGGAGATGCTCGAAGCAGATGCCCCTCGCACATCCATGATGGACAGAAATATCTTTGTATACAATAGTTTATAAGTAAACTATTTATTTATTATTTTAAAGATTTTATTTTTAAGTCACCTTTCCACCCAGCGTGGGGCTCGAACTCGCAACCCCAAGATCAAGGGTCTCATGACTCTACCGACTGAGCCAGCCAGGCGCCCCTCTAAGTAAACAATTTAAAATTGCTTATAGGCTGAACAGTAGCAGTTGCCCTGTTTAGTGCATGTCCTGTGCCACCTCACACAGTCTCCTGAGCTCTTACAGCCCCGCCATGAGGTAGGGATTGCTACCTGAGAAGACCGGGGGCACGAGAAACATCTCGCCGGCAAGCCCCTAGCTAATGACAGAGCTCCTTCCGCAGCCCCCTCCCCGCTTCTACCAGAGGCTTCCCCGAGGCTGCCCAGCGCCGGCAGGACAAGGAGAGGGCTCTGTATTTGAAGGCCACAGGCCCCTCCACTGACCTCAGCCCTCTGCTACTGCAGCCTGGCCCAGTCACTCTGGGCCCTCTTCACGTCTTCCCTGGCCATCTCCCTGGTGTTTGCTGTCATTCCCTTATGTCGAGACGTGAAGGTGCTGGCCTCTGTCATGGCGCTGGCGGGCCTAGCCATGGGCTGCATCGACACCGTGGCCAACATGCAGCTGGTGAGGATCTACCAGAAGGACTCGGCCATCTTCCTCCAGGTGAGCCCACGCGCGGGCATGGGGCTGGGGGGTGGGAGGCCACGGGGAGCTGCCTGGGCCCTGGTCTCCTCTCCTGGCCCCCTCCCCGGGGCTAGGTGTCTTTGTAAACTGAGAGTGCCCGTGATGGCAGGATGGGAGGGCTTGCTGTTTTCTCGTCTCCTTGCCCCTCTTCCTGTCCAGCCCTTCCCTTTATCAAGCCCCAAGTTAGCTCAGGCCAAGAAGGTGGTTGAGAGGAACTTCTCTCCTCACCTCTCCTGCTTCCCTGTTGCTCCCCACTCTAGGGCCATGCAGGGGCTCCCCAGACGGGACACAAAGTGGGGGATGGGGTAGGAAGCCTGAGCCATCCCCCCCCCACACACCCATACCGCTTCTCTGCGCTCCCCAGGTTCTCCATTTCTTTGTGGGCTTCGGCGCTCTGCTGAGCCCCCTGATTGCCGACCCCTTCCTGTCTGAGGCCGGCTGCTTGCCTGCCAACGGCACGGCCAACAGCACCTCGGGCAGTCACCTCTTCCATGCGTCCAGGGTCCTGGGCCAGCACCACGCTCAGGCATGGCGGTGGTCCAACCAGTCGCTCTCCAGGCTGCCTCCACAGGATGGAACAGGGACCCGCGTGTCGTATGCCTTCTGGATCATGGCCCTGATCAATGTGAGTGCCACGAGGGCAGGGCTGGGTGGGGACAAGTGGACAGTCACACCTGCCAGTCCATACCAGCTCCCAGTGTGGAGTCTTCTGATTCGGAGCAATGTGCTGGCCTGAAGGGCGCCCTCGGGACGTCAAGGGAATGGGAAATCTGAAGGCGAAGGGGGTCACAGGAGATCGACTCGAAGGTCCTTGGTTGTGACAATCCATGATGGTGATCTCAAGGGAGATAAAGCCGCGAGCAGGTTTAGCACAATGGAATCAGGGTCCACTTTCAAGCTATCTGAGACTCCACGGGAAACCAGCTCTTTTCCTCCAAAGCCAGATGAAGTAGATCCTGGGACAGAACCCTGCAGGACATGTCGGGCTCTTCCCTGGGGCCCTTAATCGCCGGTGGGATTCCCCTGTGCCCTGCTGTGAGGTGGGCTCCTGTGGAGGCCAGGGCATGAACAAGATCACCTCAGAGGGATCCTGCCCACACCAAGACTGCCGTGGAGTAGAGTGGAGAGACCACTCACTGTGACCGGGTCAGTTACTGAGGCCGCTCTGCACCCCAGCTCTCATCCTCCCCTGTCAGTCTGACTCTGTCTCTGGTTGGAAACCCCTGGTGTTCTGCAACCCAAGACAGGTGCCCCCTCGTCCCTCCAGGAGCCCAGGCTGGGGCCAGAGGCACAGGTGGGGAGACATCCCTGCCCTCTCTCCAGCTTGGGAAGCACTGTCACCTGGGCTGGGGGTGTGGACTGAGTATTCCCAGGGACAATTTGCCTGGCTGTGGGGTGGAGGCACCAGATGGTTTGTCATGACTTAGGGCCTCAGTTGGCTCCGGGCAGACTCGTCACCCCTCCAGAGGCAGGCAGGCTGGGTTCAGGCACCCAGCTGCCGTTGGGCTTCAAAGCGATGCGGCGTATATCGCACTGAGAGGGGTCCCACGGAGCAGCAGAGCGGGGGTGGGGGGTGGTTTACCGTCCCTGGCTCAAGGGCCTGAGAAGTGTCTAGGAAGACACTGGCCAGGCTGGAACCCTGACTCCCCGCATAGACCCCCTTCCTGCTGCCCCAGAGTCAGTGCTCATTTTTCCTTTCTTCTCCTCTTTCGGTGTACCAGAATCTTCCCTCGGGGCTCTCAAAACCCCACGCCCCTCTCTTGCTCTTTCCATTTGCTGCCCCTGCCGATCATTGCTTTGGAAACAATACAGCTTTGGGCCTGTGGCTGCCAAGGGGGGACCTGCGAGGGGCAGGAGCACTGTCCGTACAATGTCGAAGCTGAGACGCCGGGACCGGGAAGCCGGAAGGTCCAGTTTAAGCGGAGGTCTGTTTTCTCTTGCCCCACGAGGTGCAGACTGGAGGCACTTTGTTTGCTGCAGGATGTCCGGACTTTTTATACTGGTTTGTTTCTGAAGATAAACAGTCCACCACAGAAGAGAATGGGGCTGTGCATGCTTGTGGGTACGCATACACACACACACACACACACACACACACACACACACACACCACCCAGCGCTCTCTGACTTTACGCACACACACACACACACACACACACATCACACACACACACACACCCCACCCAGCGCTCTCTGACTTTACGCACACACACACACACACACACACATCACACACACACCCCACCCAGCGCTCTCTGACTTTACGCACACACACGCACACACACACACACACACATCACACACACACACACCCCACCCAGCGCTCTCTGACTTTACGCACACACACACACACACACACACACACACATCACACACACACCCCACCCAGCGCTCTCTGACTTTACGCGCACACACACACACACACACACACACATCACACACACACACACACCCCACCCAGCGCTCTCTGACTTTACGCACACACACACACACACACACACACACACACACACACACACACACCACACACACACCCCACCCAGCGCTCTCTGACTTTACGCACACACACGCACACACACACACACACACACACACACA
>NW_022589729.1:18801145-18842679 GCF_004348235.1 Phoca vitulina | reverse complement strand
CACACACACACACACCCCACCCAGCGCTCTCTGACTTTGAAGGTGGAGCTTGCCTCCTCCGAATGGGCGTCTTACAAAGGCAGGGTGTGTTCTAACCGGGCCACAGCAGCCCACCCTCCGAGAAGTCCTTCCCACCACCCGCCTCCCTGGAAAGCCCCGCTCACAGTGACCAGGCTCTTTACAGCTGTTTCGCCTTGGCCTTCACTCAGGCACTCTGCCGAGCCAGGCCTCCGCGTGAGGGTTTCCTGTTTCCCCCATCGGACTGGAGGGAGGGCTGGTCTCCCCCATCAGACCCAGACTCCTGAGGGCCGCGGGGGTCGTCTCCTCCCACTCGGGCCTGCTGTGCGGTGCTGCCCAGGCATGTCTGACCTGGATGCATCTTCGAGTGGAGAGGGAGGCTCCCAAGGTGCCCGCAGGGAGGTGTTAGCATGGGCCGGTATTTCGGGGTGGGGGACCCCCGGGAAAATGCCCCGGTGCGCCAGCCTGCCCCCAGGGACGGGGAGACCCCCCTCAGCGCCGCACGGGCCCTGCTGCCTCCCACGTCCACAGCAGCCTCGCCCGTCAGGCCGGTGGGGCCCGGGGGCGTGTGAGGAGCCTCCGCAGCTCCCCGGGTTTCCTCTCTTTCCTGAGCGAAAGGAACCGGGATGAAGTTGCGGCAGGAAGGGCAGAGGTCGGGCTTGATGAAGAGCTTCCTGGCAGCGAGGGTGGTTAGATGCAGGCCAGGCACCTGAGGGAGGCGGTAGAGGCTTCTCTAGGCAACCGCAAAGGCAGGAGACATTTGTCATTGCTCTGGGGGCTCATGAAACCCGAGCGGCTTAGTGTAAATAGCAGGGCAGGGCCCAATGGCTGGTGTGTGCGTGTGGCTCGGAGCACACATCTTGCGGTCAAAAGCAGCGCGTGTCTCGGCTTTCCAGTTTGGATGCGAGGCCTGAGGACAGGCTCTGTACCTCCCCGGGTGTAACAGCACCCAGACAAGCCCCGAGGGGGCGTCGGCCCCGGACAGAGTCAGGGTGCCCGGGCTCCAGTCCAGCTCTGCCCCATGTCAGCCCTGTGCCCAGGCACCAACGCTCTCTGGGTCTGTAGCTTACAGACCCATTCGGCCAGGCCCTCTACCTTACAATGGTCTCCTCCCGTTGTAACAGGTTATGACTAAGCGGTAACTTTGAGCCTCAGTCGCCCCATCTGGAAAATGGGGATAATCAACAAAAGCAAACTGTCATAAAGTGTCACGTGATCTAGCAGCATGAAGGAGTGTGGGGGCACCGTTCAGGATAAGGATCTTAGAAACGAGTTTATCTCGGGCACCTCTCCCATACCAGAGGCCTGGTGTGAGTCCAAGTTTTGCATGTGACAAGGCGCTGTCTTTAGGAAAACGGATGTGGTTAAGGTTGGGCCGCAATTCAACCAGTCAGCCCTGGGTCAATATACCTGGTGGCATTAGCCGGGGACAGCCCTTAGGTGGACATCCTTGGAAAAGAGCTGCCTTCCATCAGGACTGGGCGGACACATGCCGTTCGACCGTGTGGAGGTGTCTGCAGTGGGCCGGGCACGGGGAGGGGCCAGCCTGACGGCCACAGGGCTCTCCTGACCCTCTGCCCGCCCCGCAGCTCCCGGTGCCCATGGCCGTGCTGTTTCTGCTGTCCAAAGAGCGGCTGCTGGCCTGCTGTCCTCAGAGGAGACCCCTGCTGCTGTCTGCAGATGAGCTCGCCCTGGAGACACAACCTCCTGAGAAGGAAGATGCCTCCTCCCTACCCCCAAAGTTTCAGCCACACCCAGGTGGGGGCCCTAGTGAACTTTCCCGCACACGGCCCCACACCGAGGCTTCCCTGGTGACCCCTTCCCCTGGAGGGTGATCGTAGATTCCAGGCAATGGTGGCTGGAAACAAGCCATGGGCACTGATGGTCTCGCGGGGCAGGGGCTGGAGCGAGCCGGCCGAAAGCGTGGGGAAGGCAGGCTTCTGGCTCCAGCCTCCGTTCTGCCTAAGCCAGCCTGTGTGACCTGGGCCAAGTTACCGGATCTCTCAGAGTCTTGCTTCCACCGGGACTGAGATGGACGGGGGCTGTCCCTAACAGGTGGTTGGAAGCTAGTAGAAGGTGGGAGGCGGACGTGGCCCCCATTCTGCCAGGCTCTCTACCTGCCAGCCGCTTCCCCTGGGCCTGCAGAGGGGAGGGAGCAGGAGCTGAGACTCACCCCTGCCCTTGTGTCTCCTCCAGGCCATGAGGACCTGTTCAGCTGCTGCCAGAGGAAGAACTTCAAAGGGGCCCCTTATTCGTTCTTCGCCATCCACATCACAGCAGCCCTGGTCCTGTTCATGACCGACGGGATGACGGTGAGCCTGCCCTCCTCCCCTGAGACTCCAGCTGGGGGTAGCAAGAGAAAGAGTGAGGCATCAGGTTTCCTAGAGACCTCACCTTTAGTACAGTTGATTCAAACATTTACGCTAAATAAAAGTCCTGGGGGAGACGGCAGTGTTGTTCGCAGCCCCTTGGTACTAGGGTCTTCTGTCCCAGCCCATTGTCTTTCTTTTCCTTAACTCTGTGGCTAGCGGCTTCTCTGGTTTGTTACCAAGGGTGGGCTACCCACATTTTTTTTTTAAGGGGCAGAGCCCAGGGGCGCCTGGGTGGCTCAGTCGGTGAAGCGTCTGCTTTCAGCTCAGGTCACGATCCTGGGGTCCTGGGCTCCAGCCCTTCGTTGGCCTCCCTGCTCAGTGGGGAGCCTGCTTCTCCCTCTCCCTCTGGCCCTCCCCCTTCCCACCGCTTGCACACACACTCTCTCTCAAATAAATAAATCTTTTAAAAAAAATAAATAAGTAAAGGGGCAGGGCCCTATTCCTCCAGGTAGAGGTCCTGCCATGTAAACCCGAGGGCACTCCGCTTCCTGGAACACATTCCAAACCCAGGCTTCTCAAGCCATGTTGTAAACAAACTATAGGCAGGACCTCGGCCCAGCTCTGTATTCTGCTAGTGAGCTCTGTTACACTAGTTAGTGTCTTTTCCCAGAAGTCTCTTAGGATTAGAGCAGGATCCTTTTGAATGGCTGATTGATTAATTGATGGCCATATCAGGGACTCTCCAAAGAGAAGGCCCTAAGAAACAGATGAGCCAGTGGAAAATACTCGTGCTGGCACTGGTTGACTTCCAACTCTCGGTGTGACCTCGGGCAGCTCACTTCTCGCTGCTCCCTCATCTGTCAAATGAGACACTCTTACACCCCTTTTTTTCAGCTCTAGTACCCTTCCTTCAACAATAAACCTTCTGTGGGATCCTCATAAATAAGACATGTGGTAGAAGTCTGCTCTGGCTGAGGGATGGGGAGCAGTGCCCGTATGCCCAGACCTCTCGGGGCCCCTTCTCCCCCGACCCCACCACCGCACCCCTAGGCCTGCACCTCTGGGCAGGCGCAGTCCATAAGCTCCATAGGTCCTATCCTCAGCTCAGGCCTGCGTGTGTCGTGTGACCCTGGCTCCAAGCCCCCCTTTTATGGAGCCTCTCGGAGCAGGACCAGTCCGTCCTCGGCCCTCAGCTCCCCTGCCCCCAACCTGGGTTTCCTTTTCTGAGGGTCCAGCTGCCCTGCAGGTGTGCTCAGCAGGGCGTGTCTCTCCACAGGGGGAGTACTCAGCCTTTGTGTACAGCTATGCAGTGGAGAAACCGCTCTCTGTGGGGCACAAGGTGGCTGGTTACCTCCCCAGCCTCTTCTGGGGCTTCATCACCCTGGGTCGGCTCATCTCCATTCCCATCTCCTCCAAAGTGAAGCCAGCCACCATGGTTTTCATCAATGTGGTAAGTGGTCTCCTTTCTCTTCTTGGAAACGCAGGAGGACTATTCACTCCTGACCCTACCACTGCCCCAGGACATTTGCTCGGGACTGGACTCTGCCAACAGGGTGGGAATGTAGTAGAGGGAGGAGAGCAGAAGCGAGAGATGCTGGTGAGGAAGGGATGGAAATCTAGAAGGTGGAGCCCATCCTTTTCCTCTCTGGGCCTCTGATTTTGTACCCATAAGAGAAAGGGCCTGTAGGAGGTGGTTAGTGCTGTGAGAGGAACAGATCCCAGTGCACAACCTGCCAAGAGTACAAGTGAAGCAGGTGCTGGCCTTGGTCCTCCTGTGTCACCTTGACGCCCAGCTGGTCAGAGCCCCACGGCCAGCGGAGGCCAGGGATCCCCTGGCCTTCGGAATCACCATCTTGGGGCTGGAGCCTCAGAATCTGCATTTGGAAACTCTCCCAGATGACTCTTAGTAGCCAGACTAGAATGTCGGATGGCACTCAGGGAAGCAGCCTGCCTGGAAGGCCCCAGCAGCAGGCTCAGATCTTCCACCTCATGTGTGTCTATGTCACCATCTAAGACAAAGGGTCTAGATCACAGATTCCTGTAAGGTCATCTAGCCCATCCTCCCTCCAGGGCTCCAATCACCTCTCTAATGTCTCCTCCAGGGAGTCCACAGTCTGCTTAAACACCTGCAGTGATGGGGAACTCGCTCCCTCTCCTGGTAGCCCAATCCACTGTCAAAAAGTACTTCCTTGGGTTGAGTTTCCAGCAGAAAGGGGGTCAGGAAATAATGCTGGGGCTACAGAGATCAGAGACCATGAGCTCCAAGAAAGGACTTTATACTTGGCCTTGTGCTGGTTGATGACTTCTAAGAAAGAAATTTCGGTTCACCATAGATGGGAGATAGTATGGGTAGAAGCCAAACTCAAGAGGGAGAGGCAGATGAGAAGTGGAGGTGTGACTATTGCAAATATTTCTGAGCTGGAGAGAGTTCTGTCTGAAAGGAGCCTGTGTGTAGGCAGAGGAGAAAGGGAAGAAGTCTGTGAGGAGGGGTCCGGGCAGATCCCATTGTCAGAGAGGAAGGCCCCGGGATGGGAATGGGGATGGAGAGCAGTGGAGAATGGAGTGTGAAGCTGGGAAGAGGAGGCCAAGGTGGTGCCCCAGGGAAGGAGCAAGACTCCTCAAGTCCTGGGGTGGAGAAGAGTCAGGGTACATGCACTGCTGGTGGCCAGCCTCTGAGGGACCTAAGGTCAGCTGCTTAGACAGAGGACGGTGGGGTGGGACTCTGTGTCTGGGGGGAGAAGAGCAGCAGAAGCCCCCACATGATTTAGGCACTGATGATAAAAAATGTACCTGGACTGCTTGTTTTTAAAAAGAAACTCAGATTCCTGGGCCCAGCCCAGACTTCATGAACCAGAATGTCCAGGGGAGGGAACCTAGCAATCTGTATGTTTAACCAACACCCCAGGGGGTTTGTGTCATCGAGCAAGTCTGGGAAAACACTATCCTAGACACTCCCAAATATATTAGCGAAGCTTTTGGAAAATACAGATTCCCAGGCCCCTCCCCCAGAGATTCTGACTCGGGGTGCGGAGAGGAGCCTTGGCGTCTGGATCGTTTTCAGGGCTTTTCAGCTGCCTTTGGGGGGCACCCCATCAGGATTACCATTCAACAGCCCTGAGTGAGTTCCCTGGCGCTGCACCTGCCCAGTGACTGTCCCGTAGTCACTGTGACTTCTTCTGAGCCGTCCTCTCAGGTTTAAATTAACAGTCACCCTGCTCTCTGTTCTCTGGGTCTCCACAACCACTTCCTGGTGAATGAATATGCAGTTCGTGCAGGGCCTGTGGGGAGCCGCAGGGGGAGTCTCTGCCTCGGAGCTTACAGCCAGCTAGGGAAGAAGATGGGCAGGGGAGGGTCAGGATGAGGTTGGGTGGCAGGTGGGAAGCAGGCTGAGTGGGAGGAGGGCTGCTTGGTGGAGTTGCAGTTGGCCCTGGGCATGCTCAGTCTTCTGTCACCCAGGCTAAAAGAAGCGAGGTGTTTTTCAAACTCCCCCAAGTCTGGAGATTTTTAGGGTGACTCTTCATGGCTTGCCTGCAAATGTCTGGTTTGAAAATGGGGTGGCCAGGCGGCAGGAGGGGAGCAGAGCAGTATCTTCAAAGCCCTGGTCCCGCCCCAGGCATATCAGTTGGGAGCTGACTCTCAAGAAGATTCCAGTGCCATGAGGAGTGGAGGTGGTCCGGGCAGAGAGCACTGCTGGTTGAAAGGCCCTCGGGGGGAGTTAACTGGGTGGGAGCACAGTGGGCAGGGTCAGCGACAGGGAGCAAAGAAGACAGGTTGGGGCAGCAGGTATGGGGGCTAGATCCGGCAAGGTCTTGTAAGCCAGGTTTGGGGTTGTATTCAAAGCGGGAGAAAGGCAGGCCTTCAGAAGGTGTTAAGCAGGGAATGGACATGATCTGCTTTGTATTTCAAAAGCACACTCCCCTGTCCTGGGGGGAGAGTCGATCTAGGAGGGGCAAGAGTCAAGCAGGAAGATGATGAGGAGCCCCTCTTACAGTCCAGGCACGAGAGGTAGATGAGGGTGCTCAGGACGGGTTTGGAGAAGTACAAGAGTCTACAACATTTTGTGGATGGAGTGGATAGGACTTGCCCTTGGCTTGAATGTAGGAGGGGAGGGAATAAGGAATCAGGACTACCTTAGTTACAGGGCCTGTCTGCTGGGTGGGTGGGGATGCCATTCACTGATGGGGGGGGGGAGTCATTCTGGGGGAGGAAAGGCCAAGTTCTGTCTGGACCACCGTGTCGGTTAGCCTGTCACCTACCAAAGGGGCAGTATTACGTGCAAGTCTGGAGCTCTGGACACAGGTCGTGGCTGAAGGGATGGATTTAAGAGTCTGGGCATAGAGATATTTGAAAGCATGACGCTGGACCAACAGGGAATGCAGACAAAGAAGAGCCAGGAGGGGCTGGGGCCGCGCCAACATTTAAAGATTAAGCAGAGGAGGAAGAAAGAGCAGTGAGGCTATGGGGCCATTTTCTGTGCCAAAGAAATACATTATATTTGGAACCTTAAATGTGTCTACTGCTTTCGCATTTTTACTGCATGAGAGAAATCTTTCGCTTTCCATTGGGAAGAGTGTTTGTCCCCTTCAGCCGCCATTTGCCATGGCCCCCTCCCTAGGGCAGCAACTCTGCTGACAAGGCCTCTGAGTCTCAGTCTGAGACGGAGAGATCTCCCAGCAGAGATTGAGGGGCTGGTAAAGAAAGGTGAAGGGTAGGGGGCTCACGGGTTGCAATCCCTGGCTTCGTTCCTCCAGCTGGAGCAGGTCCCTGGGATCTGCTGGGGAGGGTGACTGGGGAGGGTGACCGTCCCTTCTCTCCTCCCTCCACTCGGGCTCCATTCATCTGTCAATTGGCCAGGGTGCGGGTGGGGCTGGATGTGGTTTCTTTTCTTTTTTTTTTTTTTTTAAAGATTTTATTTATTTATTTGACAGAGAGAGACACAGCGAGAGAGGGAACACAAGCAGGGGGAGTGGGAGAGGGAGAAGCAGGCTTCCCGCTGAGCAGGGAGCCCGACGTGGGGCTCGATCCCAGGACCCTGGGGGATCATGACCTGAGCTGGAGGCAGACGCTTAACAACTGAGCCACCCAGGCGCCCCTGGATGTGGTTTCTTTCACACCTTCTAGCTCTCTGCTCTAGAATTTTATCTCTTTTTTTTTTTTTTTTTTTTTTAGAAACAGAGGTACTCACCCAGGAGATTTTTACCTGAAAGCCCTGGTTTTCTGTGGAAGATCCTTATGTCTGGAGACATTAAGGAAAACTCAAAACACACAAACACTAGGACTGATCGTTGTCTAAAGAGTCACAGTTTAAGAGCCCCTGCGTTGCTATCATTTCTCCACCACTCTCCAGGGTAGCTTTGGTAACCCATTTTGCAGACTCGGGGGCTCAAATCAGAGATATCAAGGACTTCAAAGCCCCAGACTTGGTACTTACACCTGGGTCTTCTGCCTCCAGACCCCAGCTGCCTGAGTTTCTTCCCAGCGGCGTTTTGCATAAAAATTATTCAATGCTGACATAAAAACATTTTTAAGGAATTTAGGAAAAGCGTGATTTAACAAAAATATGCCCATGTGACAGAGACCCTTTCTGAACTAGAAAGATCTCTGGCCCCTGAGCCCACCCTGGGGGCCTCTAACCACAGGTTGGCATCTGCTCGCAGGTTGGAGTCTGAACTGAAGCTGGGGGGTGCCAGACTGCCCCAGCCACCGACCCTCTCCCTGGAAGGTCCGCCTGCATCCCCAGAGGGTGGGGACCCCGCCCCCCACCGCCACCCCACCCCCACCCCCATCCCCACCCCCACCCCCACCCCAGCCCTGGAGGCCTCTCCTGCTACCCTGGACTTCCTCTGCCAACTCATGGCTTTTAGGGCAAGAAAAGCAGCTCATCTTCATGAGGAGTGGAGGGCAGAGAGCTGATGGCTTGGCTGGGATTCCCCGCGCTCACAGACAAGACCTTGGGGACAGGCAGCACGGCCTGGCCAAGCGCTCCTTAAGTGTGGACGGAAGGCCATCTGCCTGGCTGTCTGGGCGGCTCCTGCCCACCCCCGTCCGCAGTCTTCCGTTCCGGGGCTTCCTCCGCGGAGATGAGGCTGGGGAAGGTGCAGTCCCCACAGAGTCCACAGGGAGGCGTCCTGGTCACACAGCGCCGCTCCGGGGTCAGCGTGGACCTTTCCAAGTCAGGAGCCTGAGGCCCAGCTTTTCCCAATTGCTAATAGCCTCCATCTCTGCTGTTAAAGGTCGGCGTGGTGATGACGTTCCTGGTGCTTCTCGTTTTCTCCTACAACGTCGCCTTCCTGTTCGTGGGGACAGCCAGCCTGGGCCTGTTCCTCAGCAGCACCTTCCCCAGCATGCTAGCCTACACGGAGGACATTCTGCAGTACAAAGGTGGGTGTGCAGGGGCGCAGAGCCACGAGCGTCCCCCCGCCCCTGCCCCGGTCTTCCTGCGGTATATTCCAGCTCCATCACTGCCCTGCGCCCTCCCCAGAAATGCACGCACCCCTCCTGACCCTGCCGGGAACCGCTTCCCAGGTGGGCCTCTTCTGACCCACGTGGCTTTCCCCATTCAGCTGTCTACCTGTGTCACGTGATTTCAGGCCCCTGAGAAGCAGTAAGCTTCTCTTTCCTGTCTTCTTTTCCCCCCGTGGTAACGTCCCCTGACCCAGCGCTGGCATTTGGTGTAACACGGTGTGCTGGAAATTCCAAGTCCAAAGAGCAGCAGAGTGGCACAGGGAAAGGATGGCCTAGGAAAGGGGTTGATACCTTATCAGTAATAGTACCTCCTTGCTTTGCTGCGCCTGTGGATGTTTTTGGAAGCCTAGAGGAATAGAACAGCGGCTCCACGCTTGACTCGGGCCTGTGACGATGGGGTTCTTTGATGTCAGAAACCTCAAATTCTCTCCACTAATCTCCCTCCCTTTCTATAGCAAAGATCCTTTTTTTAAATGAGTTAATTAAAAATAATTACGTTTTGAACATTTGACATTACCCTTAGAAGTCACTAGAGTGCCCTCGGGTGTCAGAAAACCAGTGTTGAAGAGGAGTGATTTCTTTAGGGGAGGAGTTGGGGAAATGGGTGTAGGAGGCGCGGGGTGGCCCGAGCCATTAGAGCTAAAACCAACTCAGCTCCCCACAGTAACAAGAGGCGGGAGGCCTGGATCCTTGAAATCTAAGGATGATCTCCAAACCCCAAGTGAGTAAGTGAAGCAGTGAAATAACGTGGGCGTCCCATGTCACACGGAAGATCCCAGAGTTCTAAGTGGTCAACCAGTATTAGAGTATAGGAGCTCCTGGCTGGCTCCGCCCATACAGCATGCGACTCCTGACCTCCGGGTGGTGAGTTCAAGCCCCGCCTTGGGCGTAGAGCCTACTTTAAAAAGAAATTAATGAATGAACTAAGCCAAATGTTAGATTGTAATAACAATAATAATAATAACAATTGGTGGGGCGCCTGGGTGGCTCAGTCGTTAAGCGTCTGCCTTCCGCTCAGGTCATGATGCCGGGGTCCGGGATCGAGCCCCGCATTGGGCTCCCTGCTTGGCGGGAAGCCTGCTTCTCCCTCTCCTGCTCCTCCTGCTTGTGTTCCCTCTCTCGCTGTGTCTCTCTCTCTCTATCAAATGAATAAATAAAATCTTTTAAAAAAATAATAATAATAATAACAATTGGTATTGGTTGATTCTGCCTGCAAATGATCGCTCAAATCTATCCTCCTCTCTCTCGGCATCCCTGCCTTAGTTCAGGCCTTTCCCATCACGTGCCTGCTTGGAATACTTCAAGGTGCCCAGCTTTTCCCAGTTTCTGATCACCTCCATCCCTGCTTTGGCAGATCTTGGCCTGTCCCTTCCGCATTTGCCTCCCTCTGTGGTTCTCAGTGCTGCTCCCACATTACAATCGCCTGGAGCGCTTTTAACAAACCCCAAGGCCTGGGCTTTGTTTCCACACGTCCATCCGATGGAACGATGGAACGGGACCGGGACCGGGGCCGCTGGGGGCTCTGAAGTGCAGCCAGGGTGGGGCCACTTGGGAGGCCGTCCCCCACACTGCTGCAGAGGGGTCCGCGTGAAACAGAGCCGGTCACAGCCTTCATGACTTCCTGTGGGGCTCTTTTCCTTTCTCGCACCTCCTCTCACCCCACTGCCACTCAGGGCCTGCTAGCCATGGTCAATGACCCGCTATTCTCTGCCTGGAGTGCCCACTCTACTCCGCCCCTCCCTCTCCACCCCTTCTGGAAGCTTCTCTGAAGCCCCTGGAAAATTGTACCCCTCCCCTTTGTACCTGCCTCAAGGCTTCTGTACCTATGTTATCTGTGTCCTCTCCTCGACGACGTGCTCCATTGCGGGCACCAGAAAGTCAGTCCTGCCTGGACACTTTCGGGCTTTGTGACCTTGCACGATTCCCTTTTCTTCCCCTTTCTGAGCCTCGGTTTCCTCGTCTACAAAATGGGGACGCGCATACCTACCTGTAGGATTGTTTGTGCATTGGAGGAAATGTAGAACACTTGACTTTAGCCTCACAGGTGCTCAATCTGTATGGTAACTCTAGTCATCAGAATACTCTTGGTGTTCAGCTCAGTACCTGATGCCCAGAAAGTACTGGAGGGTTTTTGAATGAATGAGAGGAATAGACATGGGTGCTACTGGAATTCAGAGAAGGGAGTGACCAATGTTGAATCCACACGTAGCTTCACGGAGTTGATGCGATAGGAGCTGGCCCAGGTTTTGGAAAGGCAGAAGGAAAAAGGAAAGGCATTCCAGGGAAGGGTGGGGCGGGGCTGTGAACAATGTTAACAGCAAAGGCAGAGAGAGATAGAAATGTAAGCCAGTCCAAAAGAAGATCTTGAAGCCCGTAGTCAGCAATGATGATCTCTGCTTTTTTTTTTAAAAAAAAAAGATTTTATTTATATATTTGACAGAGAGAGACACAGCTAGAGAGGGAACACAAGCAGGGGGAGTGGGAGAGGCAGAAGCAGGCTTCCCGCTGAGCAGGGAGCCCGATGCGGGGAGCCTGATGCAGGGAGCCTGATGCAAGGAGCCTGATGCAGGGCTCGATTCCAGGACCCTGGGATCATGACCTGAGCCGAAGGCAGACGCTTAGCTACTGAGCCACCCAGGCGCCCCTGATCTCTGCTTTATTCAAAAAACACTAAGCACCAGGCGCCTGGGTGGCTCAGTCGTTAAGCGTCTGCCTTCGGCTCAGGTCATGATCCCAGGGTCTTGGGATCGAGCCCCACATCGGGCTCCCTGCTCGGCAGGAAGCCTGCTTCTCCCTCTCCCACTCCCCCTGCTTGTGTTCCTGCTCTCGCTATCTCTCACTCTGTCAAATAAGTAAATAAAATCTTTAAAAAACAAACAAACAAACAAAAACACTAAGCACCTACCATATGTTGGCCACTGAGCTAAAATCCAAGGCCCAGTCCTGTCTCGTGGGCGTGTAGCCCCGCGGAGAAGGCTGCCCTGCAGACAGAAGTGGGGGACCTGGAGAAAGGCGGAGGGGCCGACGGAAACTGGCAAAGAGCAACTTAATGCAGGTTTAGAGCCTGGGGGCGATTACTGGAGGAGGTCTAAAGGAGGAACTTAGAAGATGAACAGGAGCTTGGCAGATGCAGAGGAGAGGGGAGGCACGCTCAGGAGGCAGTGAACGCAGGCGTCAGAACCTGGCTTGAGCAGGAAGCGGGGTGCTTTCTCCCGGCTGGAGGGCATGGAGGGTAGATTGTGAGCAGGGGTGAGAGGTGTCTGAGCTCTCTGCAGGGAAGGGTTATAAAGGGCCCTGCAAACCCCAGGAAAGCCTGGGGACTATCCTGAGGGCAGCGTTGAAGGGGTGAGGCAGACAGCTGGTGGGGTTTCGAGGGTTCCCTGTGCACCTGCATGAGGCTAAGCACTTCCCTGTACTGCATCGGACTTCCCACGGGGTAACCCTGTGGAGAAGGTGTTCGTGTCCATTTTACAGAAGGAAACCGAGGCCTAGAGAAGGGGGAGAAGGGGCCTAAGGTCACACGGCCAGTAGCTGACACCGCCGGGCCCCGGGACCCGAGGCTGACTCGGAAGCGAGCGCTCGGGAGGTCTGTGCCACGTTGCCGGAGTGAGCAGAGGGGCGGCGGGGCAGTGAAGCGCCGGGCCAGTCCCGGAGCAGGTCAGGAAAGCTTTCTGGAAAGGCAGGTGGCAGTCAGATTGGGAAGGATCCTTCCTAATGCCAGGCTGAGCAACTTGGAATCCACTCTGAAGACAAGCCTGAGTACTTGAAGGTTCTAGAACAGTGCAAACATAGTGACAGCAGAACCTAAGCATTCCCAAAGCAAAGTTAAGGACTAGAGCGTGAGAAATCTAAGGAATTCGAAGTAGTCCTCTTAGGCCGTCATAGCCTTTTCCAGAGTCTTCCCAGAAATAACTGGGGTGATACCAGCTGACTTCTGTCTCCTTAACTTGCGTCTACTAACCCAAATCCTTCTCTTTGGGTTAGGCTGTGCGACCACGGTGCTGGTGACGGGGGCAGGAATTGGCGAGATGGTCCTGCAGATGCTGGTTGGTTCGGTATGTGGGGAAACTCTAGGGGAAGGGGCCAGCATTTGGGGAGCACCCCTCCGAGCAGGCGGGAAGATGCAGCCGGCCACCTTCTGAACCCACACTCTCCCTTCCCTGAGGATCCCGCCCAGGAGCAGGGCCCTCCTTGGTCTGTTACCTGTTTCTGCTTCTGAGTCAGCTTTGAAAGCTGAGCTTCTGAATGTGGGACTTGGAGATGTGAAGGGATGTATGGTGTAGTCCAACACAAACACAAGGCCTGTCTGGGAGCAGGGCCAGCAGGGCCCCGTGGGAATGTCCGTTAGCTCCCAGAGCCTGGGATGGGATTGAGCGCAGTCCGGAGTTCATTTCCCACCCCTTCTCAACCTCCCATCCCTACCCCGCCTCTCCTAGCCTTTGGCCACCCTCCACGGGGCCCAGCTGTCCTGCCCAAGTCCTGCCCCGATCAAGGGCCAGCCGTCCCACTTCTCTTCAGATAGACCCATGTCTCATCTGTTCACCAGGAAAAAAAAAATACATCTGCTTTTTATTGACTCTAAGGCATATATTGTCAATCCCCTTTTTACAAAGGGGGATATTGAAAGTCAGATAAATTAGCAACTTGCCCTCAGTCAGTCCTACTTCTAATAAGTGACAGGACATTCAAACCTAGGTCTCTCAATCTCCGGCATGCCCCTAATCACAACCCTCCTTCCCTCTTCTGGTGCCCTGCCCTGAGGGGGAAGGGCTGCATCAAAATGACGTGATGTCTGGGGTTTGCTTCTGTGTGATCTAGTGCAGGGAAGGAGTGGGAGGGGAGAGGGGTACAGAGGAAGTTGGTGCTAATTGTTAAAGTCAGGTGATGGGTCCATGGGGGTTCCATAAGCCACCTTGGCCTATACTTTCATTTTCCATGATAAAATAATATATATAAAATCCTTTGCAAAGTTCTGGTTACGCCTTGTGGGTATAGAAACAGTATGCTCAGTGTTTTGAGGAAGATATGGAGATTTTCAGAAGGTTCCAGACAAGAGCTAGCAGGGACTGCTGGGGTCATGGGGTCCAGCCCCCTGTCTCAGAGCAGGAGTTCTGCCTCCTCCAGAAACATAACCTGGAAGCGAGGCCAAGACGTCTCTCCTACCCATGGTCCTGCCTATCGGTGTGATGGGCCGCAACCCGACTGAGAAACCTGCCAGGGGTCAGAGAAACCTGCTTCCTGCAACACACACCTTCATGTGAGGTTTTGATGGCCTGTGTCTGTTTTCCCCTTTGGCAGATATTCCAGGCTCAGGGCAGCTATAGTTTCCTGGTCTGTGGCGTGATCTTTGGTTGCTTGGCTTTCACCTTCTATATCTTGCTCCTGTTTTTCCACAGGATGCACCCTGGACTCTCATCAGGTAAGGAAAGAATCTGTGTCTACACAAGAGGAGGAAAACAGAGCTGGGGGCGGGGGGAGATACTATAGATCTTAGCACACCACAAATGCTATTCTGTTCCAAGTATAATGCAAGGAAATGTTTATTTTTCTACAGCTTCCTTTTCCCCTCTTCCTGCTTTGCCATGCGATTGTCTGTGCTGGACTCTTAGGGCAGGAGGGAATGGGATAGGCTGACTCATGGTTTCTCCATTAGGAGAGGGGCATGGATTGTGAACTTGGCTTCCTGCGTCCCACCATGCCATGGGACCACGGGCCAAGAATCTCTTTCCAGCCCGTGTGGGGCCCTGAAAGGCAGAGTCTGCCTCCTTGGCTGGAACGCCGCCCAGAAGCCTAATTGGCCATCTCTTTGCAGTTTAGGATTTTGACTCTAGTCCAGATTTCTTTTTCAAAAAGAGGTCCTTCAGGCCAAGTGGCAAAGGAAAGCTCCTTCAGGGCAGAGATGCCTCCTAAGAATAGTCTCATTCCTGGAGACCCCAGGCAGGGGGAGTCCCAAAGCTATTTTCATACCCCTGAGCCTCCCTGCCTCCCTTTCTGCCCAGAGATCTCAAAGTCCTAGCAAGTGGATCAGCTGTGCATGGAGCCAGTTCTTAAGAGAAGGTGCGCAGGCGGAGCCCTCATCCTTTCCATAAAAGAAAAAAAAAAATCACCAAAAAAGTGGAAGGAATGGGTACCTGCAGTCCTCTCTTTCTCAGGTGGCCACTCAGTTTAAAGGCCCAGAAGAACAATGCCCCCCCGCCCCCCAGTCTGCACTGACTATAGCCTTGCTCCCCGAGGTGGTTGGTACCTAGCGTAGCACTCAGCATGGAGCCTTCATTTAGGTTTGAGAAATGTTTGCTGAATATGCAATGAGTAACACCTACTGAGTTCCCTATTCCTGGGAGACAAAAAGAAACCTCTATTCCCCAAGCCCTAGACACTAGTCTGAACAAACTCCCTCCACCAATGGTTTGCCAGAGCTAGTAAGTCTGACTTTCGACTTGGCTCCCTGCGGGGCCATAAAATGGCAGAGAAACAAAAGCCTGGTAAACGCTCAGAAGGAATAATTGCTGCAGGTCAGAGCTGCTAAAACACGCTACCTGTTTTTTCTTTCGTAGTTCCTACCCAGGACAAAGCCCTAGGAATGGAAAGCTCAGAGTGCTACCAGAGGTAAAGCTGGGTGAAGGGGGCCGGCGAAGACCGCCAGGCTCTTGGGCACCAACACAGACCCAAGTGTTCGAGACAATCGGGGGAGGCAGTGGAGGCCCATCTCTCCACGCCTTGGCTCGGATCTTCTCCGCTAATCCTTGGTTGAGTAGATGAGATTAAATTGACTTCTGGGAACCTGGATCCTCCCGGGGCAAATCATTAGAAGTTTACTGGATGGATATTCAAGTTCCCTTCCTCTTCCCTGGTTTGGATCTTTGGTCAGAGCTGTCCAGGACACCCAGAAGGGAAGGAAGAAGACAGCCGTACGCTTCACATTGGCCACCTCTTGCATGGACCACACCCTGCCTGGGTTTGAAGATCACTTTTAGTTGGAGTTTGGAAGAATAAGTTGAAATTGTAAAGTTCAATGATCATGGCTAGATGTAGATATATTTTAAATTGGTCAAAAACAAACCCCAAGTTATTCCCTGGCATGCTCAAAGGATGTATGTGCTTTTTACTTTTTGAGAGTCCAAAGTCCCTCAAATTCCAGTTGTTGCTAGCGGTAGTTCATTTAACATCTAAAACATGAAAAGGAAAGGTTAAATCTTGCTACCTTTGGGACACTAATTCACTGGTGTGCTGGGCTAGCTCAGACTCGCTTATAAAAGCTGATGGTTAAAATTTCATTTCGAGAGCTGGTTGTTAAACACAGCCATCATTCAAAATGGAATTATAGAAACTTACAATTAATTACATTAAAAACAAAGGTCATAACCACTCAAAACTCATCACTTCCTTGAGGTTTTTTATGTGTATTGTATCTGTAGAGTAGAAAGGTGCGCTTCTGAGCATCTCTTTCCAACAGCACTTTCCCCGATAATGTGTTTGGTGGCTGGAGATCAGCCACCTGGGAGCATTCACCCCACGGAAGCCGGCAAAGGCTATCCTGGCTTTTCTTCTCCCCCCGCCCCCGGCCCCGCCCACCGAGCCCATTGTTAAACATCCACCTGCATACCACTGCTGATAACCAATGCTAACTGGCCAGAAGTTTCTGGGAGAATGGGATGAAGATTCTGTTTTTCTTGACTGACATTGACTGCGCTTATAAAAGGTGTAGAAACAGCACTAAGAATTTCTCCAAAATATCTAATTTAAACTTTCCATCTTTTATAGAGGAAAAAAAGCTCTTTATACCATGTCAAGTTGTTTCCTTTAACAAAAAGCTGGGACTGCCGAGCGATCCAAACGGTGCAGCATACTGAGGAGGAGCGCTCCTGCCCAGAGCGAATCCTCTAATAACACAGACAGAATCCCCAGCCGGCCGCTTGGAAAGCGTTAAGAGCACTGAGGCGTCCGTAAGTAGTGAAATGGCTATCACCGGGAGTGTACATTCGTTTACCTGCAGATTCTCTGTGTAGGTACGAACGTTCAGGTATGAACAGGGAGAGTGGATCCACGTTCTCAGCAACGGGTGTAAGCGGTGTGCCCCACACGGACAGGGGTCCCCACATCTGAACGTTGGTCCCATCTGCCGGCACCCTGTGTGCTGATGGGACCCCGGCGGGAGCGAGCTTGGTGGGAGCGCTGGCCTCCCCCTCTAGCTGGTGTGTGGCCCTGGGCAGAGAGATCACGGATGCTCTTCCGGCCTGGCTTTTTTTTTTTTTTTTTTTAATCTAAGTGACATTTCTAAAAGCACGTACCCTACCTCAAAGGACTTCTGAAAGAATGAAGTGACTTTGTTTGAAGCGACGATTATATGCCTGACAGAGAAACAGCGTAATCAATGTTAGCAATTTTTATTTTTAAAACCTCCTCATTAGCAGCTTCAAAATTGTTCATATGTTTGGTACATATTTATTGTAAGTCAAACAGATCCAAATTCTTTTTGAAAGCTGATGGTCTTAGGGGTGTCGTTTTAACTCGATCTGTAAATACAAGTATTTGATGGCTGTCAGACTTAAATGTGCAATCTCACTGCTGGAGGGAGTGACTGACCTGGACAAAAAAGAAAGCAGTTGTATTTTTCTTGTGGTTTAAAAAAAAGCAAAAACAAAAACAAAAAACCTTCCTTTTTATACAAATTTAGAAAGAAGAATCATTGGCTTTATCTAAGGTGTCATGATTAATTTAAGAATATAGAAAACAAGATTGAAACGAATCTAAGTGTATCTTTCCTGAAATAAAATATTTTAAATTTAATAAGCGTGTTATCCATTATGGACAACGGATTCTTTTATATGAAGCTCAGAAACAAATGACCAAATATTTCCCAAAGATTGGTCTCTCTTGGGGCGCCTGGGTGGCTCAGTCGTTAAGCATTTGCCTTCGGCTCAGGTCATGATCCCAGGGTCCTGGGATGGAGCCCCGCATCGGGCTCCCTGCTCGGCGGGAAGCCTGCTTCTCCCTCTCCCACTCCCCCTGCTTGTGTTCCTGCTCTCGCTATCTCTCTCTCTGTCAAATAAATAAAATCTTTAAAAAAAAAAAAAAGAGCGGTCTCTCTCAAGCTACAGGTTCACATGGCTGATATTTTAGAAGAAACAAAACTCTCAAGACTGAGAACCACTGTTCCCTCTTAAACGTAATCAGAATAAGGGAAGGCAGATGGGTTTTTATACCACACTTCAAAATCAGTTACAGAGCAAGTAGGGCTTTTTACCTGATCCTCCCTCTTTTAAGAGTTTTTACATTTCAGAGTGCGGCAGGATCATCCTGTTCCCAGATGCCCCTCTGCTACTTGGAGGCGGGAATCTAATCCATCCATACCCCAGATTCACTAAAGGAAAACAGAATGACCTAGAGGTCTTTCAGAGGATTCCTTTACTCGTTTTAAAAGGATTGATGGGAGTACCTGCTGTGTTCAAGGCACTGATTAGGTGCAGAGATAGAGCAGAGCGTGAGCGAGAAGCCCCTGCCTCCCGGATTACACTAGGTGGAAGACAGATGGGCAGCAAGAACAGGCCGCAGGATGAAGGATAACGGAGTGCCACAGAGGAAGATAAAGCAGGGGGGAAGGGAGTGGGGAGACAGACTGTCCAGAGATGCTCTGGAAGGCCTTCCTAGGGAGGTGCCCTTTGTGCCGGAACCTAGACACTGTGCAGAAGCAGGGACTCCGAGTACCGGGGAACAAGCCTGTGGGGCGGGGGACAGGGCGAGCACAGGGGTGTCGGCCAGCATGGGCATGTCGTCCCTGAGGAGCAGTAGACAGGCCAGCCGGGCTTAAGTGCAGTGGCCAAGGTGGCGACAGAGGCAGGAAATAGGTGGGAGTGGCAGCCAGGGGCCGGATCATACAAGCCGCGGCAGGAGTCCGGATCCTGTGGTTATGTGAGCTCCTTGGGAGTTGCGAGCAGGCAGGGCACATGGTCTCATTTACACTTTTATTTATTTAAATTTTTTTTTTTTTTAAAGAGCGGCAGGCAGAGGGAGAAGTGGGTTCCCCGCGGGGCTCAATCCCAGGACCCTGAGATCATGACCTGAGCCGAAGGCAGACGCTTAACCGACTGAGCCACCCAGGTGCCCCTCATTTACACTCCTGAGTAATGCTCTGGGGCACCTGGGTGGCTCAGTCGGTTAAGCGACTGCCTTCGGCTCAGGTCATGATCCTGGAGTCCCTGGATCGAGTCCCGCATCGGGCTCCCTGCTCGGCCGGGAGTCTGCTTCTCCCTCTGACCCTAACCCCTCTCATGTGCTCTCGCTCATTCTCTCTCTCAAATAAATAAAAGATCTTTAAAAAAAAAAAAAAAAAGAGTAATGCTCTGGTTGTTGTGTGGAGGAGAAACCGTGGGATAGGAGTGAGACCGGGACACCAGCAAGGGCATGACTGCCTTGACTATGTAAGACAGGATGATGGCTTGGACGATGTTGGCAGCGCCAGAAGTAGTGAATGGGATTGGGTTCAAGTTATATTTCGAAAGTCAGGATTTGCTGATGGATGGGGTGTGGGTGTGAGGAAGACAAGAATCTAGGATGACCCTAGTGCATGTGACTTGAGTTACTGGCCCTATGACAAGGCCATTGACCACTGGAAGATGAAGGGGGCGGCACTCAAGAGTTCTGTTTTGGACATGTTCATTTTTTGATGCTATCTTGGATATCAAGAAGGCTGGTAAATTTCAAAGCTGAGACCTTCAAAGTCAAGCCCAAAGATATAAATTTCGTGGCCACATACATACAGCGCTTAAAGTCCTGGGACTGAAGAAGACCACCGAGAGAGAGAGAGAACGTTGAGAGGCTGGAAGGTTGAGCCCTGGGGTTCTTCAACACCTAGAGGTTTGAAGAAAGAATCTGATCCAGCAGAGCAAGTGAGAGAAGCCAGGAAAAGAGACGTTCAGGAGGGACTGTGGTTTCCTAGAAGGCATCGTGAAGAGTATCTCAAGGAGGAGGAGGAAATAACAAATGCCACCAGGGGTTCCGATGAGGACTGAGCATCAACCGCTGGACTGGGCAACGTGGACGGTGGCCTTGATGAGAGCAGGGTTTCTGGCAATGATGACGACGATGTATTCAAAGTGCGTGGGAATCCTAACATCAAAGTGATGCTCCAGCAACTGCCTTGACACCAGCGCTTTCCATCTGGTAGAAATGATCTTTCCGGTTTCAGTTTTCATGACACGCCGTCCTCAGAAGGTTATCCCAAAGGAAGTCACCTTCATGGACTCCAGTTACAGGGCATATCGCAGTAAGTGCCGTGCTTTCTAGTGACAATCGGTATGAAAGCTTCCAACCGTTAATGAGTCTCTCCTACCTTCTAACACAAGCCCTGGGAAATTACCCAATGTTGGCTAGTATTTTGTCATTAGGTGCATCTAAAAAAACTCAGAAAGTGATTGCAAAATGGACCTTATGCTTCTCAGGAGGATGTGTCCACAGAAAGGTTAGAAAATGGTGGATCAAACAAGCTTTTTTACTGAAGGATTTCTTAGAGCTTTTCATATTCTAGTATGTATTTTGCATCTCCAAGAGGTGGTGCCCCCATTTCCCGAACTTACTCGACCTCATGGGACTCCTGTTTTAGGGAATATTTTGACCACAGTGGCTTAGGATCCAGCACTCGTCAGAAGTGGTTCCTACCCAACCGCCTGAACACAGCCTACCCCCACCTTCACTGCTTCCCCCCAAAGAATCCTCTGTGACTCCATCTTGTCATCCACACCTGGAGATAGGAGGCAGACCTCTGTGATGTAATGTGTGCCTCCCGCTTTCCCCCATGGATATGGTATCAACTCAGTTCTGAAAGGGCCTCATTTCATTTACCTCATAAACTCAAGTCTCCAGTTTCTTATGCTAAAAACTACACGAGGAGACAATGTCTAGAGCAGAAATAAGCAAAACATGCTTCTCGCAAGGGCTAGAATGAGTCTGATTAATTTTTTTAAAATTAAAAAGTGAGGGGCGCCTGGGTGGCTCAGTCGTTAAGCGTCTACCTTCGGCTCAGGTCATGATCCCAGCATCCTGGGGATCGATCCCCGTATCGGGCTCCCTGCTCCGCGGGAAGCCTGCTTCTCCCTCTCCCACTCCCCCTGCTTGTGTTCCCTCTCGCTGTGTGTCTCTCTCTGGTCAAATAAATAAAATTAAAAAAAAAAAAAAATTAAAAAGTGAAATTCATGGGGCGCCAGGGTGGCTGAGTCCCTTGAGCATCTGCCTTTGGCTCAGGTCATGATCCCAGAATCCTGGGACTGAGCTCCACATCGGGCTCCCTGCTCGGCGAGAAGCCTGCTTCTCCCTCTCTGTCTTCCACTCCCCTGCTTGTGGGCACTCTCTCCTCTCTCTAATCTTTTTTTTTTTAAAAAAAAAAAAAAGGAAATTCACAAGTAAAAAAAGAGATTTCACATGGTGAATAATTTTTCTAGCCCGTGCAGTTCTCTTAATTCCTTTTTATATCAGTGATCATTTTACAGTCTCCCCTTTCCACCACCTATATCCCAACTCAGGCTTTAAATATTTTAATGTAGATACGCATCAAATAGTTGAAGGGCGGGTTTTAATGATAACCACTGGGAAA
This sequence comes from Phoca vitulina, assembly GCF_004348235.1. Classification (NCBI taxonomy): domain Eukaryota; kingdom Metazoa; phylum Chordata; class Mammalia; order Carnivora; family Phocidae; genus Phoca; species Phoca vitulina. The sequence continues at coordinate 18,821,298 of NW_022589729.1, read as the reverse complement.
CTGAACTTTTAACTTACACTTATCTATTTAGCATGGATGAACACAGAATCCACACAGACCAGCTCAATGGATGTGAGAGGAATAATCAACTCAGAAAGTCATTTTGTTAAAAATATTTATTTAAAAAAATACAATTGTTGTCCATATCTAGTTGCACATAGATCTATTAACATGTCTACATAATTTTGGACTTCAGTAAATTTGCTATAGTGCTTTCTTAAAGCTAGCTTGCCATTATACAAAGCAAATTCCTCTGTCAGTTCCTGCATAAAAATAGTTGTTTTTAACATATCCTCTTTCTAAAAAGACCATTACAGAATTTAACAAAATTTTTGCATACAACTTGAAGTGACAGAAAAAACGGTCACCTGATTGGTTATCAGAGCAACCCCTTGCTATGTCTGGAGATGCACTGAGTATCAGCTACACTTTTCTCTTTTAAAAGCAGCATATCATAAAGCCCCCAAAGTGCTAGCGCATCGTCGTCCTCACCTACCTACGCTCTGTGTGAAGGTTCTTTGCCACATTCGAACAGAGTTTGAAACTCTGGCTGCAGTCAATCCTAATCAACCTTAAAACAACACCCCTTTGCTTCCCAACAGGCTAGGCCAGACTGCTGAGCTAGAAGCCATGGCAGCTTCTCTCCCGCTGCACCAACAATCAGTATGATTTTAATAAATGGTAGTGGTTACCATCATGTCAATTGCAGTGTTAGGAAAAAGAAGAAAAAAGCAATTTTAATACTTTGAAGGTCTCCCTAATGTAAATTACACTGACTTTAAGACAAGTTATAGTGACGCATTACCCGTCATTCATTCCTTCGGGTAAGTGTGCGCCCGCATTACACAGAAACCTTCCGTGTACACAGAAGTGGTGGAAACTAGATATTGTGAGAGATCGATTTCAACAAACAAGGGGGAAAATCGATCTAGGCTGGAGGGAAGCACCCTGACAAGTTCTTATTACCGTATATCCCGAACTAAGACGGGGACGTAAAAGAATACTTCTCTCCAGTGTTAATGCCACAGCAGACAAATGCTTTTCTTCTGCATCAGACACAGGGCGGATGAAAATCAAATGTTTACTATTTAATAACATTCAACTTTCATGTGATAGCCACACCTGAAGATCCAGTAAGGCTCATAAAAAATTACTGTCAAAATGCAAAGTTATACACTTTTTTTTTTAAGCCAACTTAATTATCTAGCCAATAAAGGGTATAATTCTAAGAAACTAATTTTAGTCAAAAATTGTATTCACCTCAAACCAAAGCTACCAGTAGCAGAATGACTGGACTGAGTGTTTCATATTTAATCTTCCCTACCCACAGAGGTCAGTGAAACTACATGAAGGCAAAAGTGCAGAAACCGATATGACTGTGATTAGGGAAATCAAATGGCCAGACCGAATAAATAGGCCGCGAGTGATCAAAAAACTTAATTGCATTAATTTCTATCTTTACATATATGCATATTAGTTAGTTTCACTAATCGTGAACAGGGAAGGTCGTAAGACATTGCTACTTCTCACATAAGCACTGAATGTAATGTACATATAAAGGCCTTGGTAATACTGCCCTCAAAAACAGAAAATATGAAATGTCTTAGAAGGGACCATGTCCCTTGTCTAATAGACAATAAGCAACAACGAGTAAACAGAAAAGTGGAGAGTTTACAAAGCTGAGTGTATTCATTGCAAATCAGTTAAAAAGTCATACATTTCTACAAAGCACAATACTAAAAGCTTGTAAATGATTTTAAAATATCCTAGCCAAAAGAGCATACCTTACAGAGCCTGAAAGAATGGCTCATTAGGTAATCCATTTGTCTCTTCTCCAAAGAGTCTTAATTCCAGAAAACATAAACAAGAAATAAACATTACTTCTCTGACCCTCAATATCCTTAGGTCGAAATTAAACAAAATAATCATTAAGTGCTTCCAGTTATTAAGAACAAAACAGTGCTAATAATGGTGCCCCAAAAAGTGCCAAGTGATTTAATACCAGTACATGGCATTCCCACCCCTGAACTCTATTCTAGGCATACTTGAATGATTCTACTGGCTAGAACTCTGGCCTGGCCACAGGGCGCGCCCACCCTTGTCCTGAGGGTCCCAGGCTTGTCCTAGCACAGCTCATAATCCTTGGAGGGACAAGAGTCAGGATGGGCCCTTATGAGATGGGAAACAAGGCAAAGCTGAGAAGAACATTCAGCCCAAGATACTCTGAGGTTTCTGCTAATGCTCTTCGGTACAGTTTAGAAGGATAAACTAGGCTACGGTGCCAGAACTCCCCCACCATTTCATCAATTCACGGTCAAATCTGTACTTTAGAAATACTACTTCGTATAAACCCCCTCTCTGAGAAATTCAGACCCCACCAAAATGAGGATTCTACACAAAAGCGGAAGTGTAGAAATGTTAGGAAAGGGCAGCGATGCACGCGCAGGAGAGCGGGTCAACGCGGCTTTGTTCAGCACATGTCACAGGCAGCCTTCTAGCTCTAAAATGGTGGCAAGCAATTAAAGGTTGATGAATTCTAGGGATTTAAAAATATATGTGCAAGGCATTTGTTTTTTAAAAGTGGCAACTGCAAAGTGCGGCCAATCTTTTTTTAAATTTTCGTATAAAATAGCCTAGGAGCCATCCTAGAGGATGAAGACTCTATGTTCCCTCTGAAAGATTTACTTCCACGCACGCGCACGTACACACTCAGCACATGAGCATACCACACGTACAGGAGCTCAGCCAATACACCAGAATGACTTGGAAGGAAATGCTCCAGTCTTCCAATTACATCTTTAAAAGTAAAATTTTAAATCTCACAAAACTTTCTGATGTGTATTACAACTAAAAAAACTAGAGTTCAAGAGCCTTACTGTGTTTGATTGTATCCCTCCTGAGTTTTGTTAGGGGGTTTACAACAGCTTGAACATCTTGGTTTCTGCGGCAAGCCGGAAAGCCAACGCCTCCCCTCTCGCACAAGCCACTCTGGGCCTCCCGCTCTCACGACGAATGGCAGCATCCCGGCAGCTGCCATTTTCTGGCAGGCTGTCAATCTATCGCAATTTTTTTTTTTTTTTTTTTTCGGAAAAGCCTGAAGAAACTGGCACCTTCAAATGGAACATTTAAACCACATCAACAACTCACCTTTCAGACTGCTCTGTTTACAGGTCAAAACATGACTTTTGTGCTAACAGGTTCCACCAAGTACGAGAAATGAAATCAAACCGCCTTCTTTTCTTGCTTAATACACTACCACCCACAAGAATTCTAGATTCTAAGATTAAAACTTCAAACTCCAGTAAGCAGAATTCTGATGACCTAAGAGGAATAACAGGGCACCTTGTTTCAGGTAATGCCTGCAGCATTAAAAATAACATTTATTTGTTGACCCAAAACCAAGAAGATAATTCATAAAATGTTTTCCATAGAACCCTTCTCCGGTCAGGGTACCTGCTAAAGAAAGAAAATTAATGTTGACCTCCACTTCCCTGTGGGGGGAACAATTAACTTCTCAGCTCCATTTAGAACTAACATGTTCTGTCCTTCCCTCAGATAACACGGTGAGTAGTCTTTTTAACTTCCCCATTGGTTTGGTGATTCACTCGGAGCTCCAGGTTTCTGCACAAAGACACCCGCACTCCTCTCCAGACTGGTCTATACGCCTAAGAGCGGCGCCTGAGCACAATTCTACATTTCTGGCATGGATAACTAAAATATATACAAGTTAATGAAGTGATAAGTAGCACTGGACCATCAAGGAAAGTATTTCTTCAGATGCTGAAACGTTCCAACAAATAAAAAATCAAAACTTATGAATGCAGCAAGAACATGGAGGATGTTATATAGTTTTGCATAAAGCAACTTAAAATAATTCAGAATTTATTGGTAAAACATAACATTAATAAGGCCAAAAGAAGTTTGTAAGCAGACTAGTAAAATAAAAGTCAATTACAGAGTCACACCTAATTTGGAGAGAAAAGAGACAACAGGCTGTCAAAAATACTATGCATGAAGCTCTAGAAAACACTTGGTAATGGGTCATGTATGAAAAAGAATTAATATAACAAACACTTCAGGAAGTTGAAGACAACCTTTCCTGAAGATTTCCAAACTGAACTTCTAGAGGGGCGCCTGGGTGGCTCAGTCATTGGGCGTCTGCCTTCAGCTCAGGTCACGATCCCGGGGTCCTGGGATCTAGCCCCACATCGGGCTCCCTGCTCCGTGGGAAGCCTGCTTCTCCCTCTCCCACTCCCCCTGCTTGTGTTGCCTCTCACTCTCTCTCTGTCAAATAAATAAATAAAATCTTTAAAAAAAAACAAAATTGAACTTCTAGAGATTTGATATGAAAATCAGGTCAAACATGTAAAGGATTTCTGCATGGATCACAACAAAAGCATCCACCTCTTGTTTTCAAGATCAGACTGTAAACAATATCCTGAGTCAGTGGTCTTCAAGGCAGAGAGCACGTGCTGCCAGAAGGTGCACAAGGCAATCTCCTGGGGGCAAGAAGAAAATACTGGAACTTCCAGTCAAGATTTCCTTTTTACACCATCCTTAATTCCGATTTTTGTGTTGTCTTATGATGTACATGTGACTTTCACACAGCGGTTGACAACTACACACGTATGATTTTGCAAGAGGAAACTGGTGTTCAAAAACTTTTACTGAGCAAGGTGTGTGCTCGGAAAGGCTGGAGGCCGCTTTCCTGAAGTGCCAGGGGGTGCTTCCAGGGGCTTACGTTCCCTAGAAACCTACAAAACTGCCTTTAGAACTTCACAATCCTAACAAATATTCTGAGATCAGGCTAAGACAAGGTTAGTGGGCCAGACCTCACACAACGCCTGCTAGAACGGGCCTGCCGTGTTACTACCCAGAGCCTGCTCTGGCGGCCGCAGCATCCCAAGCCTCTGACTTCCTTTCCCCTCCAAGCCTGAGTGACGCACAGTATGGAGAAAACCAGCAATTGTGCCAGGTGAAGAGATTCAACAGACCTGCCTTTTTGGATCTCTAATACAGTATGTAAAAGGTCAAGGAATTCTTCCAGTTAAAAAAATCCAGTACCCTTTCACCATATATACATACGTGTGTGTGTATATATATGGGCTCATGGGCTTACTTTTCCTGTCAAAATCTGAAGAAAAAATTTATACTCCTATTTTAGCCATCAAAATGTGGAAAAATTAAACCTATGTTTTAATTCTAAGAAGCTTACACTGACTTTTTGAGGATTTCTGGATTATTCCCTTAAGTATGTATTTTTAAAAATCAATGGAAGTTTTCATCTTTGTTAGAACACACAAAATACACCATAAGGAATATTACATCACAAAAGCATTGACAAACCATTAAAAAAAAAAAATTACTGACGTTAGACATGTGATTTTAATAAACCAGCATAGGAACAAGAAAAAAATGATTTTAGGAATTCTGTGAAAACCCACCCAAGACTGGACTGACGTGGCGATGGCCGGCCAAGAGAGCAGCGCTGTGCTCCTCCCTCCATTCTCAACTCGAGGCAGTGGCTTCAAATCAGCCACAGGGGGAGTCATTTACATCATGGGAATCAGCAAATGCTACAATTTAAGGAATTTTTTTTCTTTCCCCTTCAGAGAGCCTGGTTGTTTTAAACATTTCCCAGCATACAAATGAGTAGATATGGGGCCAGGGCAGATGAAAAGCTAAGATAATGACAGATGTCTCAAAAACTCATCCAACCTGATCCCTTCCCTTAACTTGGGCTACTTTGGCCCACCAGCCATCATCCTGGCAAAATGACTCGTGATGGATACCAGCTACAGATACCAAACAGAAGGCCCCCCAGAGAATACTGAGCTTAAGTGGTAGGTCACCTTTTGATGCTAAGAACTCTGGATGTTCAAAAAACATGAAGCTGAGACTTTTCCAGGAAGGAGGTAGTTTACAAACAGAACGGTCTGCCTCATACACTTGAGCTAAGGTTGTAAACTTTCATTTAAAAAAGGAAATACACACACACACACACACACACACACACACACACACACTTCTCCACATCAGTTGATCTCAAAGAGAAAGCAGATCATCAATCTCCTGAGGCCCACACCTCTTGGCAGGCTTCCGGGGTAGGTTTACAGACAGAGGACTCACGAAAACTGGTTCCTAGGAAGGTGCTGTGACTGAGTTTTAATGGTGCCCTTGGTTCCCAGGCACCCCTGTGCTGAGATAGGTAATCTTCAAAGATATTGTCTATGAAAACAACCAATGGCTTTTCTCCCTTACTTCAAAGAGATAAAATACTTTTGTGCTTTCAAAATTTAAAATATCTAGTTAAATCAAGCCATCAATACTTACATTTAAAGTACAAAATATTCATTAACCTAATAACTATTCCAAAGTGCTCCTGAGAGGTCTGATTTCAAACAAGCATGCGAAGTAAATGACTCAGTGTGGGAGACAAGTCCCACCGTCTGTTCCCCATCGCTCCAGAACACCCCAAGAACAGATCTTTCAGCTGGTGACCACAAAGGAATCGCGAACAGGTCTTCAACACTACAAATATAAAGACAGCTCCCTGAATACTGTCCCTCCACTCCTACTAACCTAGCATGGACGTCTCACACTACAGCTTCTCTACACTGTACAGAAACATTTAAAGTGAGTATTCTACATCTGGAAGACGCTGGTTTGTCTCAGTGGCATTTTGAGCCCTCCAATGCTTACTCCCTCTTTCCCTTTAGTTTATGGGACTCAATTATAGAACTGTTTCTAGAGTTAAAAGATGAGGTTAATGGGCAGTGTTGTGGTGGTGGCGTAGATCTAATCCTAGACTTTCAAAGCCAAGTTCTTCAGAAGAGTCCACTGTGATGCTGGTATCAATTCAGCCTGGAGGCTCCACAGCTCAGTCCGCACCTGGCACTGGTTACCACGTGGTAACGTTTTATAAATGTGCTAACGTAGAGATGAAGGCCTACATTTCTCACTACTGATGTGAACAATCCAATCCCTGTGTATGAGCATTTCCAAACAAATTCTGCGGCTCTCTAATTAAAAAAAATTTTTTTGTCAAAGAAATAAGCACATCTTTACCTCACCTGAGATTTGGAGGCTTCGCTTTGCTTTTCATCTTCCTAATAACATCTTTAAAACTATCACAACCCCCTAACAACCTTAAATTTAAAAGAAGGTAAATATGCAGTGGAAAATAGGGTAAAATGAACAGGAAAGAAAAAGTCCCTTCTAACTGGGACAGCCCCACATGTTGTTTCAAGTCATTCAGTTGAATGTTTCATTCAGAGATGCCTCAAGATTTCAAAACCCAGCTTCATCCTAAAAGCCATCACTTACCAGGCTGTGTACCGCGGGGGTATAATCATACCACCCAGAGAGTTGACAGCACTTCCGTGCTGGAGATGGGGTCCCCTATTCTCACTGGTTGCTGCAAACACTATCTTAAACCCCAAGTTTAAAACATCTTCCTATGTTGAAACAGACTAGGCTCCATGCTCTGTTCACAGGTTCAAACAAGATCACGCTTATGGCTAAGAAACCCACGTGATAAAGGTAAGTAAGATGTCCTTCTGTGGAGTTGCCTACCTATGTTCCCCTTTACAGCCAAATAGAATCTCTCTGATAATACTGCTCCAATCTTACTTTGTGTGAACAGGAAGGATTCCTTTTCCTTCACTGTTTGTACACAGCTCACTTTTAGTTATTCCACAGAACACACTTAGTCTTGAAGATACGGCCAACTGCAGTTCACATTTCTCCAAATAATACACTCAAAGCATCACTGTTTTCCTGGCCAAAGGGTCCCAATAAGGCAGAAGGAGTAACTTTGTTCTTAACTGCTCTTGCAAAGCATAGCTAGCTGCTAAACCCCACCAAAAATTTCTTTAACACAAAGCTCAAAATATTTAGAAAGAAAGGAAAGAAGGAAGGAAGGAAGGAGTGAAGGAAGGAAGAGGGAGGTGGAGCTTGGACTCCAATTAAGGCATTTTTATATACCGTCCAACTTGAGTCATATTCAAAGGGAATCTTAAAAAGGCATTTCAATGGGGAATGGCAAAAATCACAACAGTCTATTATTAGCATTGTAGAACTATTAACTGCTCACTTCAAATGTAATCATGTTGAACGACTGTTTCTTTATTCCTTGGTTCTCTCATTCCACAAGTGCATAGGTTATGTTTTCTGTAGATCTGGGGAAAATGGGCCAGGGGTGGGTGGTCCATCCAGGCCGGACACAGTGAACGGTCCATGACTGTTCAGTACAGAAGGAAACTGAGAAAGAAAATAAAACACATTATCATCCTATTACTCAACCCCAACTTTCACTTTCTGTCCCCGCTACAGTCCCTGAGGCAGAATGTGAGAGCTGCCTGCAGTGACTCACGGGACAAAGGTGGAAACCATTTATCGTGGAAGAATATGATGTCACAGGAAAAACTTTAAAGAAAAAAACTGCTTGTCCTACATGTTAAATATTAACACTCTCTGGCCTACCTTCCCTCATAGCCTAAGGTATACAGGTTTATGTTTAACTTCACACGAAGGTTTTAGAAAGTTCACACACTATAGAGTATAATGCAATTACAAAGCAAATCACACAGTCAAAAAGAGGTCCAGAAAGAGATGCCCATCTATGAACTCTATAACTGGTGCAAATAGTTACAGGGTGCTCATCCTAGAACAGAGCTCCCCATCATGTATTCGAAGACCAGTTCTATAGGGAGAGTCCACGCTGAAACTGCACGAGCACTGTGCCTTTAAGGTCTCAAATCTCTCTACAACTCAATTATCTGTGAGAGGCAAAGAAAAATGTAAAAATAAAATATGAAACATTCTCAACACTCTTTCCATTCAGTAATTTAGAACTTTTTGCAAAAAAAAAAAAAAAAAATGCAGAAGTAGAAAGATTTTTCAGGGCGCCTGGGTGACTCAGTCGTTAAGCGTCTGCCTTCGGCTCAGGTCATGGTCCCAGGGTCCTGGGATCGAGCCCCGCATCGGGCTCCCTGCTCCACGGGAGGCCTGCTTCTCCCTCTCCCAACTCCCCCTGCTTGTGTTCCCTCTCTCGCTGTGTCTCTGTCAAATAAATAAATAAATCTTAAAAAAAAAAAAAATTTTTTTACATTTCTTTTTTCTTTACCATTTCATTTCCAAAAGAACAAATGAAAAACTAAATTGTAAAATGTAAGAAAATCTCCCAGTGAGTTACCCCTAAATAAGTGAATGAATCAACCAAAATAAACTCTATAACTTATAAAGTCTAGATGCCTGGGGAAAAATAATGGTTAAAAGCTGTGAGACCTTTCCTATGATCTCAGTTAAGGGATACTACAATACCCATTTTTTTAAACATATATTTAAAATATTGATAAGTATCAATTCTAAATGAGTGAGAAATGGGAGTATTTGATAGACCATTCTCAAAAGTTTTCTTTTTTAAAAATCCTCAGGTAAAAGAGGAGACCTATGTGCAGATTCTCCCGCAAATTTTCACACGTGTGTATTTTCTTTTCCAAGAAAAAAAAAAAGAGGATTTCTAGCATTTAAAATGACAAAGCAACTGGGTGGGTTCAAAATCTACTACAGTACTGAACACTAACGGGTCTAACTGAAATGTATGTAACAGTAAAGAATGAAAAGGAAGTGTGGCTGTATCTGTCGGAGTCGTTTGCTGGCTGGCCAATTAACCCTCGTAGAGCGTATTTATTAAACAGAAGTTTTACAATGAGGAGACTGAAGAGTGAAGACACGGCCTTTCTCTTTCTTCATGTGCCAGGCCCCAACTGCAAGAGACAGGCTTGGAGGTGACTCACCTGGAAGAGTGTGTTAGCACCTTGCAGTCTGGCTGGACTCAGAGGAGCAACAGGGCTGAGAGTACTCCAGAAGTGGATGCTGGAGAGCAAGGGGCTCGGCGTCAGTAAGATGGGCGTCTGCAACATGCAGAACAAAGACGGTCACTAAGTGACTCACCAGGATTATGTTTCAACCTTATAATAATACACCAATAGCCGTGAACCCAAATATTTTAATTTATTTATCTGAGAGAGACAGAGCATGAGCACAAGGGGGGGTTGCGGAGGGGCGCTGAGGGAGAGAGAGAAGCTGGCTTCCCGCCAAGCAGGGAGCCTGACGCGGGGCTCGATCCCAGGACCCCGGGAACATGACCTGAGTGGAAGGCAGACACTTAACCGACTGAGCCACCCAGGTGCCCCAACCCTGAACCCAAATATTGTCCTCTTCTCCACTAAGTATGTCTGAAATTTTACCATGAGGAAAAGCTCAGAAATTATTTTTACAACCTAAGAAAGATAAAGCGCAAATTCTAACCTGTGTTTTGTAGGGTCTTTCCCAAATAGAGAAACCAATCTGGTCAAGTGCAGAGAAATAACGGGTAACTAAAGTCACAAACACAGTTCTCCTTAGTAATGGGAGGTCTGGATTCACCTATTTAAATGTTACGGGGGAGGCGCCTGGGTAGCTCAGTTAAGCGTTGGACTCTTGATTTCGGCTCAGGTCATGATCCCAGGGTCCTGGGATCAAGCTCCGGATCAGGCTCCCTGCTCTGCGGGAAGCCTGCTTCTCCCTCTCCCACTCTCCCTGCTTGTGTTCCCTCTCTCGCTGTGTCTCTCTCTGTCAAAGAAATAAAATCTTAAAAAAAAAAAGAAAAAAAGATTTTCTCTCTCCCTCTTCACCCCCTCTCTTAAATAAATAAATAAATATTATAGGAGATGAGCAAGTTAAGAAATAGCTAATGTTAATTGTACAAACTTGTTTCTCAACATCACACCAGTTGGTTTTCTTAAGGTTCTCAGGATTGGTTTTCTAGCTTTTGACGTTATCACTATTTTTGTATAAGATACCAAAGAGTTTTATAAGACCCCCCCCAAAAAAAAAGAGAGAGAGAGAGAGAATAGTTTTAGGAGGAAGTTGACAAATATTTCTTGGCTTGCAGAGACAATGAGTTCTTTTAGAACGCTCCTCCAAACCTCGCCTGCAGCAGTTCCGATTAGGCGCGGAACTGGGTTACTTTCACGGGGTCACAGCCCACCTTTTTAAGACAGACTTAAGTAGCAGCATGAGAACGGGTGGTGGTCGATTCTGGATTTGTTTTAAAAGGGGGGTCAGTGCAAACATCGGTGGCTCCAGAAAGCAAGAGGTGGTTACCTGTGAGAAAAGTGCTGGCGTAAGAGAAGCTGTGGGGAGAGACGGGCTCAATATTCCCAGGGGGCTCGGGTCACTGCCCGTGATCACAAGGATGGGCGCCAGCTCTAAGCCTTTGGGTTTCTTGGATCTTGAGGAATTACTTGTTTTGTCCTTTCCCAGCAAAGCTGAATCCTGGTCTTTAGGTTCCAGTGTCAAGTTCTCGGGAAGTTCCATGGGCTGCGAGGCCACGGACTCGATGTCGGTGTCAATGTCGGGGTTGGGACTCAGCGGCGGTGAAGGGGTCCTGGGGGGCTCCTGCACAGAAGGGGAGGCGGAGATGGGGGGCGCGGCAAAGGCGGGGGTGCCGCCGGCTGCAGAGGCCGGGGCTTCCAGGGAAGGCAGTCTGGGGGAAGCCAAAGTCTCCAACACCTGGAGCGTTTCTTCCGGAGATGGAGAAATGCTTGGGCCGCCTGATAGGGCGGCGGCAACAGGTTCAACTGGCAGCTTTTTGGAAGGTGTTGTTACGAACTTGATGACAGACGGTGTTGGCTCCTGAGGCGGCTTCTTCTCTGCCAGCTTCTCAGCTGCACTCTCAATCTTTATAGGTTTGAAGAGCTTCTTACTGGAGGAGTTCAAAGAGTTGAGAGTAAAGGAAGAATACAAGCCGGAGTGTATGTAGTCATTGCGGCTGGAGGCCCGGGCCCCGGGCTGCGGGGGCTTCTCTCTGCCCCCACTCTCGGGGTCCCTGCAGCTGCCGCCGACTTCACTGCAGCTCACAGCTTCACAGTCTCCCTCAGTCCTGCCCACGGTCAGTGGGTCCATTTTCAAAATCTCTGGGTAAGACACAAACTTGTACACAAACTTCTGACCATTCACTTTTTTAATGATATTCTGTAGATAAATAAAATAAGCATGCTTATATTTTCTTGCAAATGTACCTCTCACAGCTCAGGAAGAAGCTGACTTCATAAGGGTCTCTATTTGGCAAGTAGTTTACTTGAGAGCCTCAAAATCACCTGCATTTATCTAGCCATACCAAACCCAGGTCCTTGCGCTATGGAACATAAGCTGAGCATATTTAAATGTCTTATGAACAACTGAAATGACATGTTACATAAAAGAGAGGTTTTCAATTGCCTAACACCCTCAACCAAATTATCTGTATTAAGTCAAAGATCACTGAACTGTGGTCTCAAACAATTCCAAAGGTACCAGCCATTCGCATCCTGAGTAAGCACAAAGGAAGAGAACATTACTTCTGCTGGGCCTTCTACTTCTTTCCGAAGTTCCAGTTCTTTCTTACCTCACACCCCCCCTTGGGGGAAACTGGTAAGACCAACCACTTAAAAGTGAAAGAAATTAAGAGCTCAGCTTCTCATTCTAATTCTACCCATTTGAGCCATTCATTTCACCTCAGAGCCCAAGAATGTATCCAAAATAATAGGAAATTAAGCAAAAAATAAATTTTAACTAAGAAATCAAATCTGTGTATTAACAGCTATTCTTTAAAGTATTAATTTGTGTTCTCTGGGTTAAATTAAAAAGTAAAGCTTAAAAAAAAGCATAAATGTGACAACTTTTAAATTATGATATATATGTTTTATTTTGTCCTCAAGAATCTCAAATTTTCTTTTCCTTATTCCAACCCTATACTCACTTTTTCTTTACAGACAACTGCAATTAGGAACAACATATGCATGAGCAGTGGGACTGCAGAAATAGAGCTGGGACATTTACATGTTTCATCCTAATTCCAAACTGCTGAAGTTATGAAATAAATTGGATGAAAATAAACCAGGACAGTGATCATTTTGCAATGTACACAAATATCAAATCATTATGTTGTACACCTAAAACTAATATAATGTTTTATGTCAATTATACCTCAAATAAAAAAGGACATTAGTACCTTATAACCTCAACAGAAGAGAGAAACAATTCTTGTTTTGAGGTGGATGTGTATTACCTTTACATAATAGTATCTGAGGGCTCGGCTGAGTTTGTCGTAATTCATATTAGGCTTGTTCTTACGAATCCCCCAGAGACGAGCCACCTCTTCTGCCTGCAAGAGCTTGAACTCCCCATCATTAGAGGTCCAGCTGATCATGTGCTTGTTCTGAGGCTCCTGTAGGAGCTGAAGGAGGAACTGCCACAGGGTGATAGCACTGTCCATAGCAATGAGCTGAAAGAGGCGTACAGATAAGACATACAATAATATTAACAGCCAACACGTACAGGACACCATATGCCAGGCACTGTGCTCCAAATGTATTACTTCATTTCATTCTCACAGCAATCCTACAAAACAGATACTGTTGCAGCCTCATTTTACATTTGAAAAAACTGATTCAGAAAAGAGTTAAGTCACTTGTCTGAGGCCAAGCAACTAAATGGTGGAGCTGACATTTAAATCCAGACAATCTGCTCTTAAGCAAGCCACACTGCTTAAGAAAAGCCTTGCTGGGAGATAAAGTGAGTTCCGTAAGTCACAGGAGCAGTCTGAGGACTGTAGGTCACCAGAGTACCGCTGTTCCTGAGTTCTATCTGAAAACCTCATTGTCCTATCCTCTGAGACCACCATTTAAATCAAGCAACTTGGTTTATTTGCCAGGAGTATGTGTGTGTCTCACGGTGGCCCGAAGATGTAGGGAATAAATCTACTTTTGCTCCATTGGCATTTCTCCTCCAAATCATTTCCGTTCTCATAAATTAATTTACATTTAAATTGGCAGCACTGAAAATTCAGAAAATGCTCCCTGATTTAATTTACAAGCTCTGTCACCACTCTGCCCACAGGGTTACTCCTTTTTTTTTTTTTTTTTTGAAGAAGGCTCCATGCCCAATGTGGGGCTTGAACTTACGACACTGAGATCAAGAGTCGCATGCTCTACTGACTGAGCCAGCCAGGCGCCCCTATAGATCCTCCTTTATTTGATGAGTGGCCTTTATCTGATTATCAAGACATGAAATGAAAAATCATTCAATATCTCAGGTTTTAGGATCTCCCTGTTTAGGCCAGAGTTTCTCAATTTTGGCTCTACTGACATTTTGGGCCAGAGAATTCTTTGTTTCTAAAGGAATTTTTAAAAAAGATTTATTTATTTAGGGTGCCTGGGTGGCTCAATTGGTTGGGTGTCTACCTTCGGCTCGGGTCATGATCTCAGGATCCTGGGATCAAGCCCCAAGTTGGGCTCCCTGCTTGGTGGGGAGCCTGCTTCTCCCTCTGACTCTGCTGCTCCCCCCTACTCCCTTGTGCTCTCTCTCAAATAAACAAAATCTTTTTTAAAAAAATAGATTTATTTATTTATTTGAGAGAGAGAGAAGGCACACAAGCCAGGGGAGAGGAAGAAAAATCCTCCAGGTGCCTGGGTGGCTCAGTCGTTAAGCGTCTGCCTTCAGCTCAGGTCATGATCCCAGAGTCCTGGGATCTAGCCCCAAATCCAGCTTCCTGCTCAGCAGGAAGCCTGCTTCTCCCTCTCCCGCTCCCCCTGCTTGTGTTCCCTCTCTCGCAGTGTCTCTCTCTGTCAAATAAATAAATAAAATCTTAAAAAAAAAAAGAAAAAAGAAAAATCCTCAAGCAGACTCCCCACTGAATGTGGAGCCCCATACGGGGCTCAATCCCAGGACCCCGAGAAAATGACCTGAGCTGATATCAAGAGTCGGACACTCAACCGACTGAGCTACCCAGGTGCCCCAAAAATTCTTATAATTAGGGGCGCCTGGCTGGCTCAGTCAGTGGAGCATGCAACTCTTGATCTCAGGGTTGTGAGTTCAAGCCCCACAATGGGTGTAGAGATTACTTAAAAATCTTAAAAAAAAAAAAAAAAAAGAATTCTTATAATTAAAAAAAAAAAAACAGAAACTAGGCAAAAGATTTGCAAAGACATATCTTCAAAGAAGACAAACTGACAATAAGCTCATGAAAAGGTACTCAACATTAGTTATTAGGGAACTGAAAATCAAAACCACACGAGATACCACTTCACACCTATTAGGATGGCTATAATCAAAAAGACAGTAAGAAGTGTTGGCTACGATGTAAAGAAAGTGAATCGCTCATGCATTACTGGTAGGAATGTAAAATGGTATAGCCACTTTGGAAACCAGTGTGATAGTTCCTCAAAATGCTAAACAGAGTTACCATATGACCCAGCAATTCCACTCCTAGGTACATACCCAAAAGAACTGAAAATACATGTCCACGCAGATACGTGTACAGGAGTGTTTACAGCAACATTATTGCATAACAATACGCAAAAAGTAGAAACAACAAAATGTCCATCAACTGATGAATGGACAGGCAAAATGTGGTATAACTATACAGTGGAATATTATTCAGCCAGAAAAAGGACTAAAGTACTAGTACATGCTACAACATGGACAAACTTTGAAAACGTTACGTTAAGTGAAAGATGCCAGCCACAAAAGACCACATGTTGTATTTCCATTTATATGAAATGTCCAGAATAGGCAAATGCATTCAACACAGAAAGTAGATCAGTGGTTGCTAGGGGCTGAGTGGACAGACGAATGGGGAGTTACTGCTAATGGGGTGATGTAAATATTCTAAACTTAAGATTGTGGTGGTAGTTACACAACTCTTTGAATATACTAAAAGCACCACATTGTACAACTTAAGTAGATGAATTTTATCTCAATAAAGACGCTAAAAACAAACTAACACTACAAATATTACAAAACCGTAGGCCTTAGAAGCCTAATTCTAACAACGTGTAACTCATAAAGAATGGGATCCTTAAGGGTCAACTATGTCTGCTCCCAAAAAAGGCAGATGAAAAACTGCAGCGGAAGATAGCTGGGTTTCTAGAACTTTTCCAAGACACTCAAAATGTCCTCCAATAATCCTTAGTTGTTGCTTCGAAGCTGGTTACAGATACTGTCATCCAAAAGTAGAGATGGGAAAATAAAAAAGAACAGGAAGCAGGAGATGTCCCCAGTCACAGTTAATGGAGAAGCTGAGCCCATGAATCCAAGTTTCTCTCATCACAGTCACAAACTCTGTTCATCAGAACCATTCCCTAGGTGGATAACTGCATTCACATCACCAGTAGGTTGTAACAAGTATTTACAATAAGATACTAAGTGATAATGGCCTAACAAATATGAAGTGCGACTTTGATGCTAAGTAACCCTGCCCACTAACCTCTCCCACAGCCTCACCTAAGCTGAGTTAAAAGAGTAGTTTTAGGGGTTACCTGGCTGGCTCAGTCAGTAGAGCATGTGACTTTTGATCTTGGGATTCTGAGTTCAAGCCCCAGGTTGAGCACAGGGCTTACTTAAATAAAAAACAGTGATTTTAGGGGCGCCTGGGTGGCTCAGTTAAGCGTCTGCCTTCGGCTCAGGTCATGATCCCAGGGTCCTGGGATGGAGCCCCGCATCGGGCTCCCTGCTCAGCGGGAAGCCTGCTTCTCCCTCTCCCACTCCCCCGCTTGTGTTGCCTCTCTCGCTGTCTCTTTCTCTGTCAAATAAATAAATAAAATCTTTTAAATAAAAAAAAAAGTGATTTTATATTATGATCCATCAAGTATGGGGTGGAGGGGGGGGGAGGAATACCATTTTTCTCAATTTACCAGAGACCCTTTCTTCTAATGATGTCTGTTCACGGCTACTTTTAATTACATGTTTCCCATCTAAATGATTTTTTTTTTTTTTAGTCTACACCTGTTAAAACTACTCCCTAGTAAATTTTAGCTTAACTGAAGAACTGTCTCCATATTTCCAGACATCATCTTCATATCAAGAATGCCTGGGGGGGCTCCTGGTGGCTTATCAGTTAAGTGTCTACACTCTTGATCTCAGCTCAGGTCTTGATCTAAGGGTCCTGAGTTCAAGCCCCACACTGGGCTCCATGCTGGGCATGGAGCCTACTTGAAAAAAAAAATGCTTATAGGGGTCGGGGTGTGAGTGTCTGTGTGTGTGTGTGTGTGTGAGAGAGAGAGAGAGAGAGAGAGAGAGAGAGAGGGAGAGGGAGAGGGAGAATACCAGGGGGAGGGGAAAGAGGGGAAACGGGAGGTGGGGAAACGGGAGGTAGGGAACAGAGAGAGGGAGGGGAGAAGATGAAGGACAGAGAACTGAAATCTCAAAATGACTACGAATTTGGTGCCTGTAATTCCATTTGTTTTTGGGAAAATTCCCAAACTGAATCCTAGAGTCTTAACTACCTATCATGTAGATAATGCTTGAGCCCCACGGGTTTATAATGGCTAAGGTATGGATGCAAAGAGAGAAATAAGCATCACCATCTCCACAGTGAACACACAAGTGCCATCCTGGGCAAAGGGGAGGGTCCCCAAAGGGTGGGTGTGCACCCATAGGGGTTCAGGTTTCACCTTTCAACTTCTACCTTCCCTCCTGGTTATTAGGGGAGCGCACGGACTGAGTCAAATGCTGGTGAGCTGCTGCTACTTCAGGGCAGAACCCAACTGTTGGGGAAAATGCTGATGCTTTTTTAGTACTTTTCAGTGCCTCTGGGATAGAAGGTTGTTTAGAATCAAAGGGCATCATGGTTTTGGAATGAAGCACTGGAAAAGAATGTTCTTTTGCAAAAAACTAACATGGATATAAAATGGACATCTTCAGTGGGTACTTTAAAGGAGTATTTTATTCATTCAATTCTGGAATCAGGTCAGACTCTGATTGAAAAGCTGGTGAACCTCTGGGTATACAGTCAAGTTGAACCTCTTCATTTCAGTTCCTAAAAGTGTGCTATCAACACGAAATTCAATTATTTCCTCAGCCATAAAAGAGATCGAAAGAAAAAAACTTCCAGAAGACAGTTATTAAAAAGGTGAAATGACAAGTTGAAAAATACAAATACTTTTATTCTAGCTACTTATCAATAAAAACCTTTACTTTCCTTCATGGAAAAACTCAAGTTTTCTAAAATTAGCTTTTCAGAAGCATAATGAGGGAGAGAAATACTTAACTGTTGCAAATGAAAGAACGTGACTGAGGAGTTAAATGTTGAAAACGTAATTGATTCTACCTTAACATCTCAAAAATAGGTCAATCCAAGACGTAAACTGAAAGAAAGCATGTTGAAATAACCTATTAGGGAAAGGAAGTCTCTAGTAAATGAAACTTTTTCCACCCTAAACATGTTTATAATACACAGTCCAGTTGCTGTGGTGACCCACAGCCCAACTATTTTTCAGAAACAGCAGCTAAAACCCAAATACTAACGGTCTCCAAATTCAGCGTGCTGCTTAAATAAAACAAAACCAGGGGCCCCTGGGTGGCTCAGTTGGTTGGGTGGCTGCCTTTGCCTCAGGTCATGATCCTGGAGTGCCAGGATCGAGTCCACCTTGGGCTCCCTGCTCAGCGGGGAGTCTGCTTCTCCCTCTGACCCTCCCCCTCTCATGCTCTCTCTCTGTCTCATTCTTTCTCAAATAAATAAATAAAATCTTTAAAAAAAACAAAAATTATGTATCAAGACTAGTTTTGAACTAAAATCACCATCCTTTACAAAAAGTAACCAGGAATCTCTTAACACAGTACAGTACCCTATATTAAGAACATATTAAAAGTTGGGGCGCTTGGGTGGCTCAGTCGTTAAGTGCCTGCCTTCGGGTCAGGTCATGATCCCAGGGTCCTGAGATCGAGCCCTGCATTGGGCCCCCTGCTCGGCAGAGAGCCTGCTTCTCCCTCTCCCACTCCCCCTGCTTGTGTTCCCTCTCTCCCTGTCTCTCTCGGTCAAATAAATAAATAAAATCTTAAAAAAAAAAAAAAACATATTAAAAGTATAATTACATTGCAGTAAAACTTGAAGGCATTTCCCTAAGAATGTAATGGATTTCACTTTCGCAGTTTTAACGTTTAAGTAAAATCAGAGAAGGGAGTTCCTGACGGGGAGGTGGGGGAGGGTGGGCGGAATCATACAACATTTCAATGGAAACACCACTAACAGTCCTAAATATTAAAGCACCAAGTTTTCCGCGCAATGGGGTGGTGGCTGGGAGCCGGCAAAAGGGA
Organism: Phoca vitulina; assembly: GCF_004348235.1. Classification (NCBI taxonomy): domain Eukaryota; kingdom Metazoa; phylum Chordata; class Mammalia; order Carnivora; family Phocidae; genus Phoca; species Phoca vitulina. Next base: position 18,802,176 of record NW_022589729.1, on the reverse strand, counting down.
AGGGAGGACCTGATCCACTGTTGTGATGAGGAAGAGACTCCAGAGTCTTCATGTGAATGCCCTCAACTTCAAATGCCCTAAACTTCAACAGCCTGGGAAAAAGCCAACTGTGTATTTTTTGACTACTTCCGTCAGTCAACAATACCCCTTATTTCCTGCCAAGGCCAGTTAATTAATATTCCGCCCCCAAAAGATGTTTCCAATTGATCCTCCCAGGAACCAAGAGGCGACCAGCCTCGCGGCAGCTGTACATTAAGCGCAAAGTCAAGGAGGGGGAAGGGGCTCGCGGGACAGAAGTAGAAAAAGAAATGAAACTTGACACCGGATGAACAGCGAGCTTGGGGAGAGGAAGAAACTTCGGTGACCGTGTGTGCCCCAGAGCAGATCAAAGTCCGGGGAAGAGCCGCAACCTCACGCGGCCTCGGTAAGCTCTGAATTACTGTACTTTCATTTTCCAACTTCCTGTCACCACAGAGAGTCAGAATTCGCCCCCCCTCCAAGCCAAAGAGCCACTGCCACCCTGTGCCCCAGGGACCTGAGGGGCGAAGCGGGGGACCGAGCGCTCCGCCGTCCACCTGCGCGCCGCGGGGCGGGGGCCGCGGCCAGGGCAGGGCGGGCCGGGGGCGGGTCCCAGGGGAGGGCGCGCCCGCCCCCGCCCCCGCCGCCACGCTCACTTCCTGTTGTGCCGCCTCCTCCCCCCTTCCCCGGCCCCTGCTCCCCCCCCCCCCCCGCTCCCCGCGGCGGGGGGCGGCGGCCGCGAGAGCCCGAAGAGGCGCGGGGTGGACGGGGCGCGCCGCTCACCGAGGCCGCCCGCGGGGTTCCCTCTGGGTCTCCGCCTGGAGCGTGATGCTTCTCTCTGCCCGCCGCCTCCTCACGCTGGGAGCTCGAGGACGGCGCGGCAGCCGCTGCGACCCCCGCGGCGGAGCCGAAGAAGGCGGCGGCGGCCGAGCCGAGCCCGCCGGGTGCCCGCAGCCGCCCGCATCGCCCGCCGCCGCCGCGCCCGCCGCGGCTTCTCGCGCCCCGCCCTCCCC
>NW_022589729.1:18735468-18800745 GCF_004348235.1 Phoca vitulina | reverse complement strand
CTCGCGCCCCGCCCTCCCCGCCGCCGCCCGCGGCGGCGGGCGCGGCGGCGGCCGCGGCGCGGGTCGTGGGGCCGCTACCCGCCGGGCGCGCGCTCGGGGCGTTCCTCGCCGGGGCCCGGCCTGCCAGTCGCTCCGCGGCCGCCGCCACTCTCAAACCCCCCGGCTACGTCGGGGCCCCTCCCAGACGCCGTTGCCGCCACGCGTCACTTCCGGGGGCGGGAATTGGCGGAGCCGCTGTGGGTGTCGGGTGGTGAGCGGCGGCCGCCCCAAGCCCAGGTTTCGGGGGGTCCCGGGGGCAGGCTTGCGCTCAGGGCGGGTGCCCACTGGAGTTCCGCACTCGCCGCTCTCCGCCGGACCACTGAGTGGCTGCCAACGGCTTTTGCTGAAGCGTCCGACCGAGTCCGCAGAACCAAAGCTGCCATCTGTGTGCGGGGGTCTCCGGACGGCTGGGGACCTCTCCGCATCTCCCGCGTCCGGGAGAGGGGGTGGCGCTCGCCGGGCGGCGGTCCAGGGGACCACCTCTGTTGTTGCTAAGCTGAAGCGTGAGGGCTTCTCTCTGCTAGGCCACTTGCCCTGCATTATCCCCGGCTGAGTGGACGGAGGAGTTGGTGCTGCCGCAGCTTGCTCATCCAAGTACCGGCTCCCAGGCCATAACGAACACCCCCGATGAATATTAAATCAGCGCTGTGGCTCACTGGCCCGGGGACTGACAAATGGAGTCGGACCTGGAATCCAGTCGTGGCTTTACCCGTCACTATCTTGGAGACCCTAGTCACTTTCTTTACTTCCCGAAACGTTCATCATCTGTGAAACGGAGAGAACCCAGTCTCTTAGAATTGTGATGATCAAAGCAGATCGGGTGCGCAAGTCACCGAGCAGAGTTTCTAGCACATAGGTTCTCATTAAAGAGAATTCTTAAGGAACCAATCACACTTGGTACTAAAGACTACTTGAGTAAGTTAGCAGCAGAAGAGATGCACAGTCAGTAAGCTGGAGTGCTGAACAAAACCCCGAAGAAATAGATTGCATATTCTATTTAACAAGAAACCAGAAGGCCAGTGTGTGAGTTACCTTTAGGTGGCCGTTACTACCTCTAAGACCTGCAGAGAGTTGCTTAACCTCTCTGAACCTCTGTTCCTTGTGTAGAATGAAGATGATAATGTGCAGCATTGCTGGAAAGATGGAATGAGATAAAGACTAATGTGCTTAGTGCCTTTCCTGGCACACAGTAGACACCCAGTAAATGGTGATGTCATTTATTTTTGCCTCCACCTCACCCGCACAACGGAATTCAAGGTAAAATTAATTGAACTCACCAAGTAAAGTGTGATCCTATTAACCCTGGTAGGCTTTTGGAAGAGAATTAGCACTTCATTTTATTTCCAACCTCCTCCACCCTAAGACAGTAATTGTAACACAGAGGTATTCCTGTAAAAACAACACTACCAAAAGATGTTACCTTTTTAAAAATAACTTTACAAGAGGATGTAAACATATTTTCATTAAGAGGAAATGTGCAATAACTGAAAAACACTAGCACTCTTGGCCTCTGATATAAAATGTTTCCTCGCAACAGTTTCCATTTTACAAAGGGGAGGAAAAAAGAATTATTAAGGTAGGCTGTTTAAGATACACTCTTGGAAACATTTGTTTATAGAAAGATTTCATTTTAAGCCTTAGACCAAGAACAGTTCAGGGTTGTGGAACTCTTCAACAGATTAACCTGCTCTGCCCAAACTAGCAGGGAACCTCTGATTCAGCCTCAGGGTCTGCAGTGGTATCACAATTCCTTTAGACGGAGTTGACAGTCTTGTCGATTGCAATGTATTTTTGGAAAAGAGCCTACTTTGGGAGTTCTTAAATTAGTCATAGCAAGTCTGTTTTTTTTTTTTAAGATTTTATTTATTTATTTGACAGAGACACAATGAGAGAGGGAACACAAGCAGTGGGAGAGGGAGAAGCAGGCCCCCACGCTGAGCAGGGAGCCCGAGATGCGGGGCTTTGATCCCAGGACCCCAGGACCACGACCCGAGCCGAAGGCAGACGCCCAACAACTAAGCCACTCAGGTGCCCCTTGTCTGTCTGTTTTTAAATGGACTTTTTTTTTTTTTAAACAGTGCATGTTGACAGCAGAGAAACTAGAAGAAAAGTCAGATTTCAGATTGGTGAACTGGGGGAAAAAGTTTATTAATGTGCCTGGTTTTCCCACTCAAGATTCTATAAGTACAGAATCTCTCTCCACGGTTCCTCACACAACAGATGGTTGGTTTTGCAAACTCCGTGGTGGTTATGTTGCTTTTTTGTTATCTTGTTTGGTCACTTTCCCACTGGATAGATTTCCAGATAGATTTCCAGTCCTAGCCTTGCCTACTCAGGGTTATCTCAAATAAAATTTGCAGATTTTATTTAAGTGGTTTCATGTCTGTTTTTCTGCCTGGACTGCCCTCCATTGTGTTTTTCAGCCATTTTAGTTACCCCAGCCCTGCCGCCCCTATTCCCCTAATTTAATGACATTTCCTTTCCCAATAACACCTGGTTATGATGATTTCTCAAAGCAATTTCCCCTTCCCTCTCTTCTATTTCGCTGCCTCTTCATTACCCCAAGTTAATGTCCTTTTTTCCTAAAGAAATATTTCATGGACTCTGACTGAGCAAGCATAGAACCATCTGATTGCCCGTCCTGTCTTCCAGGCAATGTCTTGCAGCACATGAAGTAAAGAAGAGATAGCTTTAAGTCAGAGGAAGCATCGGCCGTCCCAGATAGGGATAGATGTGAAGCAAACTGCAGCATGTGTGACGTGAGGGAATAAAACTTGGGGATTTCTGAGTTCTCGCCTTTCAATCTCCCTCAACTCCAAGCTTGATCCTCCTGAGAAAACCCTTATGACTTATCCCTTTTCGGCCTCACTTTCAGTATCTTTAAAAATAAAAGCTATTCATACCTTTCACTTGTAGTCTGTGGTGGATAGAGGCAAAGAAAAAAACAGTTGATCAAAGTAGACTTTGAATTCTTGTTGAAGGACTCTTATTACGTTTGTGGGGCTTGAAATGTTAAAGGAACAGTTACCTTTGAAAATAAAACACAGGCTAGCTGGATACTGAATCTGACAGTATTTGCTAACCCCAGTACCTATCAAGGCCCTAAAATTCACCAAAGACAACCAGTGGCGTGATGGTTAGAAATATCTTTACACCAAGACTATTATTCTGGGCAAAGAAGTTTCATCCCCAACAATAAGACCTATAATCAGAGGGTATTCAAGGTCCAGAGAAAACCCATGAAAAAGCCTTTGAACAAGGTATTTGTGGCCTCTAGACTATGAGGAAAGTTCATGGAAACATCTTTCAGCCCTAGCTGTAATCTTCACAAAACACCCTGTTTTCCCAGAGAGGACATGACAAGACATGACTTTATTGCAGTTACCTGCCTGGGGCATACTACGGATCTAACACATTTCATGACCTGTCCCAAACACACCTCAGAAATAGCTTCATATGCTTTTCTTCACTGGAATCTACACTGAGTCTACTTCTTTCCTCCTCCACTGATATATTTTTTAAAGATTTTTTTTAAATTATTTATTTAGAGAGGGAGGGAGAGGGGTAGAGGGAGAGGGAGAGAGAGAATCTTCAAGCTGACTCCACACCTAGCACAGAACCCAACGTGGTTCTCAATCTTGCAACCCTGAGATCATGACCTGAGCCGAAATCAAGAGTCAGATCTTAACTGACTGAACCATCCAGGCGCCCTCCACTAATATTTTTTAACTTAAAACAATTTTATTGGTCTTTGATACACGTACTTTTTCTGGGTTGTGAAAATTGCTGCGGAATATGTATTGGAGAAAGAGGACAGAACTGATCACTTCTTTCCTAAGTGCCCTTTGGAAAAGATGTAACTTGATTGAAAATCTACCTTGTGGATAACATGTAAGATTCTGGGTGGATTCTGGGGGGCTTGACATATCCTACATTATAGGATATGTATTTCTCTGAATTTTAAGCCAGAAGTTTTGTTTCCTCTCTTGTAAATTTTATGATAACTGGCTGGAATTTTTTTTTCACTCAAAATTAACTCAGGAACAACAAAAAAAGTTAATTCAGGAACCACCACCAAAAGGCTTTGTTCTTTTATTTTTTATTTTTATTTTTTTAGGACTTTTCAGTCGTGGACCAATGACACTGACACCCTCAGAGACCATCACTCCTCTCCACGACTTCCATCAATTTTACAGTTCTCTCGCATTATCTCTTAGGATCCTATTGACATAGACAAAAAATTCAGCTAAGGATCCAGAGATGTTGGGGAAGGAGGAGTCAGGCTGACAAATGTAGGGGTAAGTGCAGCTCTCCGAGCCTTGCAGTGTTGTGGTAAGGAGGGAGAGGAGGGAAATTACCACCTCCCACTGCATTCAGGAACATTTCCTGAAAGAGGCGGAGTTTGGAAGACTTGGTGCTAATTCAAAAATGTGTAAAGCCAGCTTTTTTCTGCCTTTATTTATCCAGGTGCGAAACAAAATTAGTTTTGCCACGCTAAAGCACGCGGAGCTGGTGAGTTTCATACCCAGTTCAGAAGTGTGACACAGCCACCAGCTTCCCTCCTTCAGACTCTCAAGGGAAGGAAATTTAAATTCTGTCTAGGCTCACCCCGTAAAATGGGGAAATTGTTGGGTCGACAGGGCTTTTCCCCCCACCTCTTTCTTGCAGCCTCTCCCCGCTGCTCCAAAAATGCCCCCGTGATGCCTGTAACTGATTGAGTATGTCCCAAAATCAGCTCCCAGTGGGAGCGCCCTGAAGTGGAGGGAGAAGAGGGGGTTCTCCCAGGATGGACGAGAATCCAACGGCAAGGTTTCACGGCAAAGAGAACTCTGGTTAGACTTTGCTTGGAACTGTCTCCCTCCCCACTGTGTGTACACTTGATCTTTGTTTTCTTGTTTTCTCCCTACCCCCCCCCAGCCCTCCCCTTCAGCCTTATTTTTCTTTCTCTACTTTTCCTTTCCCTTTTTACCTCTATGCCTTAACCCTGTCAGTGGCCCCCTTGAGAATTTACTAACAGTGATAGTGGTCCTCAGGCCTGAGAAAATTTCAGAGCAAAAAATATATTTTGGGGAGCACCTGGCTGGCTCAGTCGGTAGAGCATGTGACTCTTGATCTCATTGAGGGTAGAGTTTCTTTCTTTCTTTCTTTCTTTTTTTTTTTTAAGATTTTATTTATTTGACAGAGAGAGACACAGCGAGAGAGGGAACACAAGCAGGGGGAGTGGGAGAGGGAGAAGCAGGCTTCCCGCGGAGCAGGGAGCCCGATGTGGGGCTCAATCCCAGGACCCTGGGATCATGACCTGAGCCGAAGGCAGACGCTTAAGGACTGAGCCACCCAGGCGCCCCGGGGGTAGAGTTTATTTCAAAAAAAAAAAAAAAGAATTAAGCAATGCTTTATAAAATATATATGTAATGTTTAAGCATTAACCATGTGCTGAGCACTACACTGGATACTTAAGGAGATGCGGAGATGACTAAGACCAGTCTCTTCTCTGTAGAAGTTTTCTAAAAGACCAGGGGCTAAAACCCACTCTGATATGGGGGGAGGGAGGGAGTGTTAGTTAAATAGAGGCGAGGACTGTGCTGGGGGAAAGGGGGAAGGAGGAAGGGGAGAGGGTCCTCCCACTCTCAGCCCAGCACCACAGGAGCGGGCCAGGCCTTGGAAGAAGCAGGAGGGGATTTGTAGGGAAACATTCTGTTTGGGATGCTCCTCCTGTTCCCCTCCCCCATGCCATCTGCCACCGCTGACTTTGGGGCCGACTTGACTTATGTCTCAGCTCAGATATCACCAGCCCAGCACCACCCTACTTGTGGGGCTCACCATGCTCACCTTCTCTGTCTGTTCCACCGTTCAGACTGAGTCCTTGAGAGGACAGCCTAGGTCTCAGTCACCCTCACAGCCCAATGTCCAGGGCCGTTCCTTCACCAGGAGCTGCTCAGTAAGTGCTCATGGAGCGACTAGATCAGGGAGGCTAAGGGGGGGCACCCAGCGCAGCTCAGAGGCGAGGATGGGAGGTTGGAGGTGCGGGGTGCCCAAAGCTTGGGCCGCCCCTCACCTCCTCCCGCTCCATCCCCTCTTGCCTCCCTCGGGTCCTTAGACTCTCATCTCTCCATCCTGCCAGTCAACATATTTGGTCTCACCCATCCTAAGAAAACTTTCCCCCTCAACCGTCATCAGCCTATCCTTCCCTTCAGTATCAAACTTCAAAAAATAATGGTTTCTATTTGCTGCCTGCGCTTTCTCAGCTTCCACTCACTCTCCAATCTCCTGAATGTGTCTGCTGTCCCCACCAGCGGCCCTTCCAGGCGTTGTCCACCCACCGGCCCGTAGTCCTCCTCAAGCCCAGCTTAGACCTCCCATTTTAGGTAAACATCCCTGGCCTCCAAAGCAGGCTTAGATGTCCCTTCCCTGTACTTTCTCCAAAACGCTGGCCCTTCTTGGCTTCCGTGAGTCTCCCTCTATCTCTCTGACCAGTTTTTGTCTCTTTTGGGGTTCTGTTCCACCAGCTCTGAAGAATGGGTTCTAGCCTTGCCTCAGGCTTCTCTCTCTGGATTATGGTCCCTCAGTGCACTCCCCATGCACTCCCCAAGGCTTTGTTCATGACCCAAATGTTAAAGACCCCAAACCTTTATTTCTGACCCTAAATTCTCCCCTGACCTCTGGATCCCTGTCTCCAATTTCCTACAGGATTTCTCCTCCTGGATGTCCTCATGGGTTCCCCTCCACCTCAGAATATACGACTTGAGCTCATTACCTATACCTGCCACCTGAACCCAATCCTCCTTCCCGCTTCCAGGTGAAAGCATCACATCTGTCATCCCTAACAATTCCTGGGCTCCAGCCTCATAAGCTATGACCCCTCAGACACATCCAGCACTGCCGGGACTCCAGCCTTTTGTTCATGTCACTCTCTCAGCCTGGGACGTCCCCTCCATTCCATGGAATTCCTTGAAAGCAAACACATGTCGGTCATCTTTACGCACCCTGTGTCTCCTAGCCTTGTGCCTCGCACAGAACAGGGACCTCCTGAGTACTGAACGAAGGCCTCCCAGTTCTCAAATGTCACTTCCATGCTCCTTCTCCTGACCACTGCCCACCTTCCATCCTGGTGAGATGTGACCGTCCCTTCCAGGTCCGTTCACTCAACAAATATTTCACGAGTTCCTGCTATGGTCCAGGCACTGTGCTGAGAGGGAGGGATACGAGAAACTTCAGTCTAGGTTAATAGACTGTCAAGGAAGCAGTTATAACACTGAGAGAAGTGCTGTGATGGGGGTCCTCTGTCACACACCTTTCCTATAGAGAAATCAATATGAAAAGCCAAACCATGACCATCATGCTAATTGCGGAGCGTGGTGCTGGACAGAGTGGGGAGGGGCCTTGGATGAATCAAATGTTCCTTGATATCTCAGTCCATTCAGGCTGCTATAACAATGTACCACAGACTGTGTGTAAACCACAGAAATTTATTTCTCACCATTCTGAAGGTTGGGAAGCCCAAGGGCAAGGCACCGGGATGGTTGAATTCTGGTGAGAGCCTCCTTCTTGATTCATAGCTGACAGCCCTCTCTCTGTGTCCTCACATGGTGGAAGGGGTGAGGAAACTCTGTGGGGTCGCTTTTACGAGGGCACTAATCCCATTCTGGAAGGTTCCAGCCTCATGACCTAAGCACCTTCCAAGGGCCCCACTTCCTAATACTGTCATCTTTAGGGATTAAGATTTCAACATATGTATTGGGGAGGGAGGGGTGCCAACATCTGGACCATAGCATGTGATAACTAGATGTGCGCTGCTCTATAGGCCTGCACCTGCCACAGGCCACGGTCCCTTTCCCTGAGCAACATTGGGCCAGTCACTCCCAACACCTTCTTCAGCTGGTCCCCTTTTTCTGACCATCTGGGTGGCTCAGTTGTTGAGCGTCTGCCTTCGGCTCGGGTCATGATCCCCAGAGTCCTGGGATCGAGCCCCCAATCGGGCTCCCTGCTCGGCGGGAAGCCTGCTTCTCCCTCTCCCACTCCCCCTGCTTGTGTTCCCTCTCTCGCTGTCCCTCTCTCTCTCTGTCAAAATAAATAAAATCTTAAAAAAAAAAAAAAAGATGCAAGCGCTCCTGCTAGAAAACCGTATTTTCAGAAGTTTTCTGTGAGCTCACTGAAATTAAGGATGGGGCCAGCTCCGTGCGTCCGCGCCCCCACATGTGTGCAGTCTCAGCTCTGTCTTTTCACTCTGTACCCCTGCCCTCCTCCTTCAACAACCGTTCTTCAGAAAACATTTCAAGTCACTTATATTCTCTTACAAATTCATGTCAGTCCCTTATTTTCCCAGGGACATTTGCCTCTTATGTCTTATTTCTAATTATGGTCTCCAGTTAAGGGGATTCCAAGCATCGGCTAAGAAGCAAACGTGGTTGGTAAAATGTGCAGCGGGAAGAACCTTCCTTCTGGGCCTTCTGTGCTGTCACCTATAAACCGAGTGGGGGGTGTTTGATTTCCGGCTCTGGAATCTCTGAGATGTTGATTTGTCGGGTGTTAGTAAAAGCTCGTTGTATTAGTCATGTTTCTCCAGAGAAACACAACCAATAGAAAGCACCTAGAGGGAAAGGCTTGTTACAAGGAATTGGCTCCCACAACTGTGGAGACTGACAACTCCCAAGATGCGCAGGTGGAGTTGGTGAGCTGGAGACCTGAGGGAGCCAGCAGGTAGTTCCAGTCCAAGTCTGAGGGCCTGAGGACCAGGAACACCGAGGTGTAGCTCCAGTCTGAAGGCCAGCAGGCTCACGGCCTAGGGAAAGCCGATGTTTTAGTTTGGGTCCAAAGGCAGGAAAACGTTGACGTCCCAATTTGAAGGCAGTCAGGAAGAAGGAATTCTGTCTTGCTCAGAGGAAGGTCAGTTTTTATGTTCTGTTCAGGCCTTCAACTGATTGGACAGGGCCCACCCACATCTGCTGTCCTCGGTCTTCAAATTTAAATGCTAATCTCATCCAAAAACACCCTCACAAACACAACCAGAATAATGTTTGACCAAGCATCTGGGCATCCCAGGACCCCATCAAACTGACACATAAAATTAATTGTGGAAGTAAATGATGGATCAGGTTTGAGGTTTGAGAGGCTGGGGTGGCTGTGAAGGGCATAAAGAGGTAGACAGAGCCCCCACCCCTGTGAAGGAGCTTCCCTGCCATGTGCGGGTGAGTCACCTGAGGCTGCCACCCCTCAAGGGTGGGGCGGTGAGTTCAGCGCGCTGGGGAGGACTCAGGCTGTGAGCAGGCCCGCAGGGCAGCAAGCGGGCGGAGAAAGGGAGATGGGTGTGGTTACTAGATCAGTCCCACAGACAGGCCACCGGACAGTGAAAGTGAGGTTACCAAGGAGGCAATCAGTGTGAGGCACATTTAGGATGCAGAATCAATGAGACTCAGTGGTTTTCTTTATGACTAATGCGTGAAGACCAAGAAAATGTATGTACGATTGATTGAAATGCTCACGTATTTCAAGTGTTCATTAGGTGAAAACCACGTTGAACTTGTTTCGTAGAAGGAAATAATCTTTGTCCTGGTGGTGCTTTCTCCTCCTCTCCTTTACACTCCTATGTATGGTTGGTACTGGTCAGACTGCCTGCACTGTTAGGAGTAACTTTCACCAAACCTGTCTTGTTTTCCCACGGGGAAATCTGAGCACTCGAGAGCAAGGACCACACTTCATACACCTTCAGAAACCCCCTTCGCTGTACGCACCGTGGTGCCTTCTGCCTCCCGGTCTGTCTGTAAACAGGAATGGTTGATTAGTTGGTGCATATCAGAAGGTGGGGAAAGACGGATCAAAAATCCTTCACCTTAAAAAAAATAATAATAACCTTTTTATTTTGGAATACCATTAGATTTACAGAAAAGCTTCGGGGATAACGCAGAGGCTTCTTGTAGACTCTGCACCTGCACCTTTTGTAATCAGTGTTAGAGCAAACATAGCCCTGAATCCGTGTGCCCTTGGACGCGTCACATCCTCCCAGTTGGCCTCAGTCCTGTCACTGGTCAAAGAGGGGTAACAGTGTCTGCCCCCCCCACACTGTCCCCATGTCACTGGAATAAAGTCACTGGGATGAGGCCAGCCTGTGGGGTGGTCTGTGGGTCCGGCCTGCTGCCCCCAGAGCCCGCCGCCTCCCCCGGGACCTTGGGCTCCTGGCAGCCGGCGGGCAGGGCCCAGTGCGCCTCCTCGCCTCCCCATCTGAGCTGCCACCCTGTCTTTCGTCAGCACAGCCCCAGGGCTAATGTAGGCTCCAGCATATGGGAAGGTGGACAAATACTATTTGATGAAAAGGAGGAGAGAACATTACCTGGGGACCATAAAGTGCTCAAAAGTTTCTGGGGCAGTGGGGGCACTGGGCACAGAATGATGGAGAGGTCAAATGCCGGTAAGGGGCAGACCGGGGTCAGGCGACCCTGTCACCAGGGCATGCCTCCTAATGTGTGCAGACATCCAGCGACAGTGCTGGGTGTCAGAAAGTCCCTGCCTCAAACGGGCCTCCAGCCAGTGCTGACGAGACGGCCAGGTTGCTGTAATCAAATCGGACCCTGGAAACCAAGGGTTTTTTCCCCAAACGCACAAGAAATAAGCCGAGACCCCAGCTGCCCACTGGCTGTTCCCCACTCCACTCCTCCTGCTCCCCCATCCCACTATACCTGGCCCTGCAACCACAGGCACCCCAGGCTGGAAAGAAGACCCGCGAAGGTACAAAGGACGGGGCACCCCTGACCCAACCCCACCCCCGTCCCCCTTTCTCCGATTCCTAGGCTCAAACCACAAGCTAGGACCCGGGCTCCATCTCTCTCTGGGAGATGGGCAGGGTCCAGCCTGATGGGGCCAGAACAGGCTGTGGAGTAGTCCGACCCTTCCTCTCTCGACCACAGAAGAGATCTTATTTTCCCCTCCTCTAGACTCTCTGGTTTCTGCTCTGCATTTTCCACTCATATCCTGCCTCATACATATTGGTACATTTGATTCACAGATGCTTGTTCTTCTCACCGAAATTCAGGGGTCTTCTTTTTTTTTTTTTTTTAAGATTATTTATTTATTCATTTATTTGACAGGGAGAGCACAAGCAGGGGGAGCGGCAGGCAGAGGGAGAGGGGGGAAGCAGGCTCCCCACTGAGTAGGGAGCCCGCCGCGGGGCTCGATCCCTGGATCCTGGGACCGACCGAGCCACCCAGGCGCCCCTCAATGGTCTTTAAGGGCACAAGGTAGAATGCGCTTGTCTGAGACCCCACATGGAGAGGACTCCCTAGCGTGTTCCTTCGTTGTGAGGTCTTTGAGGCTACTGGCAGCCTCCTCCTCCTCTCCAGAGTCCCCTTTCTTCCTGCTTCTCTCCTCCCCTGTCCTTAGCAAATTGGTGTTTCCATGAGGAATGTAGTTGAAAACCTGAGGAACTACCAACACAAGGCCCCAGTGCCCGTGAGCTAGTGTAGCTGGTCCCAGACATCAAAAGTCTGTGCTAGAAAAGCCCGGGTGAGCCCCGGCTTCCTGTTCCCCGAACGTTCCCAGTCTCCTCTGGCGTACTCCGAAACGGTTTGTACCAGCGAGGGGGAGGGCTATCGGCCCAGTGGGCCAGGTTCAATGTTCTGGCAGCAGACAGGCTGACATTGATGGTTGACTGGTGGTTCTTATTTGCTTTTTCCCACATCCCGCACACACAACCAGACACTAAAAGCCTCTGGGCCAGGCCTGTTCCAGTGTGAGAGAAATTAGAGAAGTAAACTGTGTGTGTGTTTACAGTCTTGAAATTGAATTGGAAGTATCAGTATAAACTCGCAATGTGTTTACGTTTTAAAAAAATTTCCCAGCTTTATCCACTGGAAAGGCCTAAATCCAGTGACATACCCAGTAATGGGCACCCCTGATGCAGATCTTATGATCTCTAAAAACCTTACCCCACAAAAAGCAATCAGAGACCCTTAGAAGAAATAGCTCCTCCCGAGTCTGTAGCAGGAAATACACAAGATGAGCCTGGACATCTAGTCATGCCCGAAAGCAAAGAAGCTCTCAAGGACCAAATAAGATGGTGTCAAAAGGACTCAGAAATCAACTTAGGGGCGCCTGGGTGGCTCAGTTGTTAAGAGTCTGCCTTCGGCTCAGGTCATGGTCCCAGGGTCCTGGGATCGAGGCCCACATCGGGCTCCCTGCTCAGCGGAGAGCCTGCTTCTCCCTCTCCCTCTGCCTGCTGCTTACCCTGCTTATGCTCTCTCTCTCTCTCTCTCTCTCTCTGTGTCAAAATAAATAAATAAAAAAAAATCTTTAAAAAAAAAAGAAATCAACTTGAAGAGGCTCCCACTGGCCGACAGTAGGAGTGATACAGGCATGAACAACATCTGCAAAGGACCAAAGCACATCAAATATGTCTAAATCCATTAACACATAATGACACTAAGGGAACAGACCTCTCCGGCATCATCAGGGAAGTTAGGGAATCCATTCATTATTTTGAAAACTGGTAAATACAAGGAAAGAGTCAAGCACTTTTTGAAGAAATATAATTTTCCACTGCCTATGAGATAATGGGTATAAGTAAAGATATCAGTGACTACTAACATCAAAAAAGAAAGACAAGCAGACATTACGTGCTCCTCTCTAAGGAAGTACACACATCTATTAGGTATTCTTACAAAAACAAACAAATCAAATCTGATCTGGTCTCTGACTTTAATTACCAATTTACAGAAAATACAGGGGCAGTAACATGTGACATGTCACTCTGGGAATGTAATCCACAAAATGTAGATGATCTATAAGAAAACAGCCGAGTTTCTTTAACAAATGACAAGGAAAAAAAATGAAAACTGCGGAGGTACCTGCGGATTACGAGAGATCTAGGAGACACATCAACCAACTGGAACATCTGGAACTTATTTAGGTTCCAATTTGAGCAAAAACTATACAAAATTATGGGACAGGGAAATGTGAACACTAGATGTTTGATTACACTAAGAAATTATTATTAAAAAACATTCTGAGGGCGCCTGGGTGGCTCAGTTGGTGAAGCAACTGCCTTTGGCTCAGGGCATGATCCTGGAGTCCCGGGATCGAGTCCCGCATCGGGCTCCCTGCTCAATGGGGAGTCTGCTTCACCCTCTGACCGTCTCCCCTCTTATGCTCTTTTTCACTCTCTCTCTAAAATAAATAAATAAAATCTTAAAAAAAAAAAGAAAAACATTCTGAAGTACTTAAGAATGAAGTATGAATGAATGGAATGAAATCTGCTTCAAAATTTTGTAGAAGGAGTATAGAGAGCTATTGTTAAATGAGTTAAATATTTAAAGGCCTGTGTCCTTATGATGGGACAATCAAATCTGAATCTAATCAAGCCTCTGGATCTTGTCACCAGCTCAAAGGGAAAAAAGGAGAGAAAGAGGAACATCTTCAATAATACTGAGGATACAGTAACCCGATATAGAATATGGGCAATTCTGGAGGAAAACATGACTCTTTCTTCACAAATGCATGGCAAAAAATAAATAAATAAAAAGAGGGAAATTGTTACAGTTGAAAAGAAACCAGAGACATGGCCGCTAGACGTGATTTATCTTGGTTGGATCTTGATTTGAACAAACCAACTGTGAAACGCCATTTTTTGAGCAATTGGAGAAAATTATATGTGGATTGGGTAATCAGTGATAATAAGGAATTGCTGTTTGTTGGATATGTTCATGGTATTGTGATTAAGTTGCTAAAAAGTCCTACTTCTTAAAACACACGCTGAAGTATTTACAGGTGAAATGAAATTGTGTCTGCCATATGCTTTAACAATTTAACAGTGGGGAGGGAGAGTAGATAAAATTAAAATGGCAGAATGTTAGTAATTGTTAAAATTGGGTTCATTGTACCAGGCTCGTTATTCATCTATGTTTGAAATTTTCCATAATAAAAAGTTAAATATAGAACATTTTAAATATTTTATTTTTTTATTTGAGAGAGCGGGGGGGGGGGGGGGGGGGGGGGGGGGAGGAAGAGAGGGACAAGCAGACCCCCCGCTGAGCTCCAGGACCCTGAGATCATGACCTGAGCCGAAGTCAGACGCCCAACTGACTGAGCCACCCAGGCACCCCCCACCTTTTTAAAGATTGTATTTATTTAGAATAAAATATAGAACATTTTAAAAATAAAGCTAGTCCTTTTTAAAAAAATTTTTTTTAATTTATTTAAGTAATCTCTGCACCCAGTGTGGAGCGGAAACTCCCGACCCCAAGATCCGGAGTCACATGCTCTAACCACTGAGCCAGGCAGGTGCCCCAAATAAAAAGCTAGTCCTGCACATGGTGTTAACCGTACGGACCACAAGAATCCGGAACGGGAAGGCCAGCCAAGTTTGGAAGGGTGAGAGAGGTGGCATGGCAGGGAACACTCTGAATCTGACCTAAGCCTGGCAGGAAGGGTGAAGGAGACAGGAACCAAGGCTCAGTGATGTTGAAATCCTAGCCTACACGTGCCAGGTTCCTTCCTACTTCCTATTGCTGTAGTTGATAGAGGGTGCTTGTTCCAGCTTTTTGGCCACATTGTGAGCCCTTTGAGAAGGAAAATGTCCCCACTCTCCTGCACTCCGTGTTTTTCCTGCCCCCCACCCCCAAATTCCCAAACTCTCTAACCCAAGGGGTAGCACATCCAAGCCCAATCGCCAAACATTGGACGAGTACTGGTCTATGGCTCCATCTGCTGGTGACACTGGGAACTGAAACTGCCCAAACAGGGTCCCTATTGAGAAGGAAGCTGAGGGTAATTTGAGAGAGATCTGAGCCTTCCCCATCAGGAAAGATAAACACAAGCCAATGAAACATATAAGAAGCCTTTAATTTCATCACCATAAACATTATACTCTGATTGCTCACATACAGTATAAAATATTTACTCCACTAAATAAATAAGACATAACATTATTGCAAACGGCACTTAAACCCCCCAGAGATAAGACTTCCTTAGCCCAGGCAGGGGGTACTCCTGAGTTTCTGTGCGGGATTCCCCAAGCACAGGTATGCCCTGGGGGCGGAGACGGATAAAAGCTCAAGGAGCCACATTCCGTGCTTCTTTCTGGTCCTGCAACAGCCCCAGAGAGAGGGGCTGTGGAGCCAGGTGGGGAAAGGTGGGGGGTGGGCAGCTCCTTCATCAGCCCAGCCCTTAGAGAGAGCAGAGGGGAGTGGGGGTGGGGGGCAGGCTGGGCGAAGAGAGAAGGGGAGGCTAGGGAGGCTGCTGAGACCTGGAGCCCCACCCTCCACTTACGCCCAGCTCCCCCCGCCTTGGGTAACAGGATTTGGGATATCAGCTGGGTAAGCAGAGCTTCCAAGCTCCTCGGTTAGGCAGTTTTGGGACCAGACCAATCACCCAAGGGAAGACGATTCTGGCACTGCTCAGCCCAATAAACCAGCCATCTCCCGGGGCCCACCAGGGATCTCACCTCTTAGACACCGAGATGGCAGAGCTGGGAATTGATACCCCTCTACTTAGTTAAATAAATAAGTTAAATATTTAAAGGCCTGTGTCCCTATGATGGCAACACAGTGGCCAACAAGCCATGTCCTGATAAAACGTAGTTGTGGGGGATGGGAGAAAGGCAGTGCTATGTGGCCAGGCGGCTTCCTCTCTCCCCACTGGACTCTTACCCACAAATAACTTTCATATTCTCAAATCCTGCGGAGTTTCACACTAGAAACTTCCATGCAAGAGCAACATGGAGGGAATCTATAGGATAAGGGGGCTTAGAGGTGAGACACCAGATGGTTGAGGTTGCTCAGCTCTCCAAATCCCTTCTCTGGCTAAGTCTTGACCAGGACACTAGCTGTTAACCCTGCCTGGGTAATCCCCCTGCAGAGTCCTGCATTCCAGTGCATGGAGCTAATGAAATGCCCTACCCTTCTGGCCTCCCTGTAGAAGTCCAGACTGAAGCCTGTCTGGACCAACAGTCAGCCAGCCCTGAAGACTGGAGAGAGAGAGAGAAGCCCCAGGCCTCGACCTGCGCAGCTCTGCACCTCACCACCACGGGGTGGCAGCAGAGAGCCACACCACTTTGGCAGCAACAGAAACTGGAAGGCTAGGAGGCCCCTGACCCGGAGAGGGGGTGGGGGAGGGCCTGCGACCCTCCCTCGGTGGGCCAGAAGGACTCTACACCGAGTATTTGGCCAAGTCGCTCTTATCAAATACCACCTGGGTAGCAAAATAAATGGCCACCAAACCAAGGCCCGCGGCCGACACCATGTAGGCAGTGACAGACTGGCTGAGCTGAACAATGGAGCCCATAAACAGGGACGGGGCCACCTGGGACAGCAGGAAGGCACTGTCCAGGATGGCGAGGTCCAGGCAGATGCCCCGGCCCGGAACGACCCTGGCCTCAGGCGGCTCGCCCACCACCACACGCATGGAGCTGTCGCAGGTGGAGGCCCCACACAGCACAGGTGGAGAAGGGAGGAGGCTGCTACCTCCAGCACCCATGTGTCCGTTGGGGAAGGGGGATCCGGTCTTGGGGCCCGGTGGAAAGCTGGGCGTCAGGCTGTCCGCGCCGGCACTACTCCCGGCATTTCCTCGGTATTTGGGCAGGAAAACCTGGGAGGGGGGGGACAAGGATAGGTAGGAATCCAAGCATAGGACCCCCCAGCTCTGAGAACAGCCCCTGGCATTCACGCCGGGGGCTGGAAGAAACCAGGCAATGGGCCTTCATGACAACTGTGCAGCAGGTCAGAAAACCAAGCAGACCCTCCTTGGTCTGGGTCTAGTTAGGACGCCCCGCAGGGGCAGGGGATGGCGAGGGGACAGATCTGAATTCAGAAGTCTAGGTCTCCTCTAGCCTCTCCTGGAAGCAGTAAGTGGCAGACAAACTCCGACTGCAGGTCAGGAAGAGAACAGAACCCCAAGGTAAAGGAAGAAGACAGAACGAAGACAGGTGAGAAGAGAGATGTGTGAGAACAGAGGAACAAAATCCAAAGGTGGGGCCCCTGATGGCCCAAACCCCCACACAGGCTCTCTTAACCCTCCTACTTCCTGCCCCCCACCACCACCACTTCGCCCTGGGAGAGCCGCCTCAACCTCGCAGAGAGAGGCTCTGCTCCCACTGAGGTCCCAGGCCCCTACTGTGAGGTCCATGGCCCCAGAATGAGGGCAGGGAAGGCCCACAGGACTCAGCCTGGAGGAAGAGAGGAGCAAGAAGAATCTTCCAGACTCCTTTAGCCTAGCTGTGCTAATGTTGAAGCCCTTCTTGCTTCCTACTCACTATATGCCTTAGATCAGGGTAGCCTGCCCCTGCCCAGAAGCCCCTATTTCAGGATAGGGCCAGAATTCATCCCCCCATCCCTGTGCCTGCTAGTGCCCCACGTGGAAGGGCTCTCGAGTTGGCTGCGCTAGAACTGGGACCCGTGGCGGAGGTCAGAAGGGAAGCCTACAGCTCTTGGTGCGGCCAGAAGGAGGCAAGGCAAGTACACACCGTGTACGGGGCCAAGTGTGCCACCAGTGGGCCTCCCAGGCCCTGTCCTCCCTGCCTGCCACCCCCTCAAGAGGCCCCTAGGGCTAGACCCGCCCGGCCATGCTCCCCGGAGCGAGTGGGTACGCCCACGCCTGGCCTCTGGACACCAGCCCCCAAGCCCCCAGCCGGGGCAGCACCAGAATGGAGGCTGATGAAGGTTATCAGTGTGCTGACAGGGGCCTCGGGGACCAGGCTACCCCAACCAAAACCCTGGCCCCTCCCTCCACACCCCCCACCCCTGCAGCTACCTATTCAATTACCCACCTCTTAGCTAGCTATTTCTCTGCTACATCACTCATGCCCTCCAAGGGGCAGCCACATCCTCCCTATTGTCTGCAAGCTCTCTGAGGGCAGGCCTGCGTCTCCTCCCTCAGGACACCCCAACCTCTTACCCTCCGGGCAGAGCTCTGCACCCAGAGCTGTAGCTCACTGAGGCCAGTGAAGGGCACAAAGGTGACTACACAGCTTTGGTCAGGAGGCTGCCCACAGAACGGGGCCCCCGCAGGGGCTGGCTGGCGTGGGGCCAAGCAGGAAGGAGGCCCCCAACTTACAGTGGCCAGGCGAGCGGTGTCAGGCGCGGCAGGCTCAGAGATCCGCCGTGGGGGCGGGGGAAGGGGACGGAGGCAAAGGTGTGAGGCAGGAAAAGAAAAGAGAGAATTAGGCAGAAAAAGAAGATAAACCAGAAGAGAAGGGGTAGTGAGGAGCCTTCCCCATCTTGGAGAACAAAGCAGCACAGGGGTCGGTCACAATGCCCCTCCCTGAATAAAGAGAGCCGTCGCCAACAGCAGACCACCCCCACTCACCGGCTGCTGAAGCCAGGTGCCCCAGAGGTCATCGGACCCAGCCCCACCCCCCAGCCCCTCCCCACGCCCCGCCTCTGCCTAGAACCACCCAGCCCAGACTGAGGGCTTCCGCTAGCCTGATTCTTCAGGATTCCCAAAGAAGGATTTAGCATTTCCTGCAATCATCCACTCAAGTGCTTTATAGTCCTGACACCAGGAAGTCATTCCCAGAATCTAATCTACACCCTCCTTCCGCAGCCCACGTCTCTGGCCCTGGGCTACATGGGCTTCCTCTCGCATCAAAGAATGACTTCTCCCGCACGTCTCTGGCCCGACAACCGATCCGTTCGGGGCTCCTCCGTCTCCCCTCCACCCCCGCTCCACCCAGCGGCCAGCGTGAGTACCTGCTTCTCGCGGTGGTAGAGGGAGGCTAGCGTGTAGGGCAGGATCTGCAGGGCCGAGAAGGTGAAGCCGGTGAGGGCGGCCGACGCGGTCACCACGGCCACGCTGCGCGACAGGCACATGGTGCCGGCAGCAACAGGGAAGGCCACCACGCTGGCCAGATAGACGGCCCGGGTGCCGAATCGCTGCACCAGCCGGTCCATGACCAGAGAGAAGAGCAGGGAGATGGCGCACTGCAGGAACAGCCCCAGGCTGCCCATCCGGACCCCTGCGGGGTGGGGTAGAAGAGGAAGTCAGCCCCGGAGCAGGAAGAGGCCCGACACAACCCGGAGAGGGCTCAGAACTGGGGGCACCTGCCGTCCAAGCCTCGCTGTGTGGACCAGAGCTGCTCCCCCGCATCATCCCCACCCGGCTGCAGCAGCCCGAGCCGAGGCTGTTCCACTGCCCTTAGACGATGTGGCCAAAGCCTCTGGCTAAGGGCACAAGAAGACGTTCTATGGGTTGTTTGGGGGGGCCTGGCCTAGTGCTCGGCTCTCTAAGAGGGTGCGAGGGAACACCAAGACAGCTCTGCCGTGGGCCCCGGGACAGAGCTCGGGATGGCCTGAGCTGAAGGTCTGGCCCGGGAATGTGGCGAGTCAACAGGGGGTGCACAGGGCACACTGAAGATGGGGCCAGGCGGACCAGAGACCCGGCCTTGACTGCCCTACTCCCCCTGTTCCTCAACTAAGCTTAGCCTTTTCTTCTGGCCAATGGGGGCAATGACTCTGAGCAAACTCTCCGCGGCCCGAGGCTCTGTGGAGACGGGGCCCATTGTCCTGACAGGGAAATCGGGAACCCAGACGCACAGCTATAGGCCGGCACAGACGGCGGGCTGTCCCCTGGGGGGACGGTGGGGGGGGGGATCTCTCACAGCGCCCCCCCCACCGCTGCTGAGGCCTTACCTTCATCATAGTGTCTCCGGGCCTCGGTGCCCGGCTCGGCCCGGGGCACACCCTGGTACAGCCCCTCGCCTACAAAGTCCGTGTAGAACAGCGTGAAGGTCATGAATGCCATCCAGCTGCACAGCTCGGCCACGAAGAGTCTGCGCAGGGTGCGAGGCACGCGGCAGCAGAGCTGGTGCAGCCGGGGAAAGAGGGCGCCCAGGTTCCGGAAAGCCAGGCGGGTGTGGCACGGCCAGCAGTGTGGCCCCGAGGGGACCACCAGCCCTTCCGCCACCTCGGCCGGACCCAGCGCTGCCTCCTCGGCCACGAACAGTGTGGCCGCCACACAGGTGAGGAAGATGAGGGTGAGCAGGCCAAAGAGGCACTCTTCCTGGGTGCCCAGGTAGGGGGCCAGGGCACTGGCGTCCCAGTCGATTGCAGGCAGGAGGTAGCCCAGGCAGCCCCCGAGGCTGATCATGAAGGCATAGACGGAGAAGGCCTGGCGACAGTGGTCTGGGTCCCGGAAGAGGTCAGAGAGCAGGGCCTCCAGCGGGGTGAAGCAAACCTGGCCGCAGAAGTCCAGCAGCCCCACCCCCAGGATCAGCAGGGCCAGCTCCAGGGGCCTGGTGTCCGGGCACAGCAGTCCCGCCAGCCAGCCGGCCCTCGGGATGAGGAAGAGGCTCAGCAGGACACCCAGGGACAGGGCCCAGATGAAGGGCCTCCGGCGACCATAGCGCCCACGCCAGTGGTCACTGGCCGAGCCTAGGAGTGGGACTGAGACGAGGCCCAGCACTGGACCGATGCCTGCAGGAAGGACAAGTCGTATGAGCCAGAGGGGCCGTGGGGAAGGGGGACCAAGCTCCTGGACAAGGACGGAAATGACCACGATCCTATCACATGCAGGACCCCCCTCCGTGCTGGAAACAGTGCAGGGTATATCACAGACTCTAGTTTAGTCCTCGCAGCTAGGATCACTAACGCCCAGCTTAAGATGGGCAAACTGATGCACCGAACAACTGGTAAGTGAGCCTTGAGCACAGGCCCCAGGTGGGGGTGGGGGCAAGAGGCAGAGTTTCAACAGGCAGTCCGACCCCAGAGCCTGTGATCCTGGGAGCCACCCCAGGGTGACCACTTGCCTTCTGTGGCTTTTGCAGAACACATCTGCAGTCAGGGGCCCACCCCGGGCCCTAGGGGTAAGAAAGAGCCCTGGCTGGGAGACCCCGATCCTAGTAATCAGTAGCTAGCCCTCCAGCCTGGCTAAGTCACCCAACCGCTTATCGGCCTCCAGGACCTCTTCTGTGAGACGGGGGACCCCAAAGGCTGTTGCAAGGATTAAACGAGTAACAGACAGAAATTAGGACGGGCCAGACAAAGGTGAAGAGCAGTGTCTCCCATGCGCCCGGCATTGTGCAGGGGTCTGGGGTATGGCGGTGACCACGGACTGGCCCTGTGCTCTTTTCCTGTTGGGCGCCCCCCCCCGCCCCGCCCCAGCCCACCGCGCCCCCTCCGCCCAGCAGTGCCCACCCGCCGGCTCCACGGGCTCAGGAAGGGCGGCAGCCACCTCTCCCGCTTTGGGCAGAGGCACTGTGGCCCTGCCTCCTGGGTGTCGTGGCCCTGGAGCAGGAGGGAAGGAGGATGTGGCGACTCACCCAGCACCATGGTCATGAACTTCTCCTCGACGCCCACTTCCAGCAGCAAGGGCGGCACGTAGGTGATGCCGGCGGCCAGGCACACCTCCAGGCCGAAGGTCAGCAGGTTGACGAGCAGCAGCTGGGCTTTCCGATGCCGCAGCAGGCGGCCGGCCCACAGCCTCTGCGCCATGGCGGGCCTCACTCGCTCCACGGCTGCCGACGCTCGGCCCCGCTCCGGACGCCCAGGCCTCTCCTCCTCGCCGCCACCAACTGCCCCGGCCTCGGCCGGGAGCCCATGTCTGCCAGCCTCCCGTGCAGGTCGAGCTCCTCAGCCCGCGCTAAACGCCGGTGGCCGCGGGCTGCCTCGGTGGGGACATAGCTCATCACTGGGATCCTGGAAGGACAGGGACAATCAAACCCAGCCTGTGAAATCCTGGCAACCAGGCCTCCAGGATTCGCGCTGAGTTCTCTGAATCCTGTTCACTCCCAGGCTGACGACCGTGCCACCCCTTACTGCCAATCAGGAAATGCATGTTAATATTAGCCTAAGGCTGACATAACTAATAAGGTAAATATGATTTCTAAACCTCAGCACACTCCAGAGCCAAACAGATGTCCGTTTTTCTCTGTTTTGGAATATCTTTGCCATTGCGCTTGCCTGCTGGTAGGGAAAAAAGAAAAAAAAAAAAAAATCAAACCACCTGAATTCCCAGTTCCCCAGGCCCTGTTATCAAGGTGCCCCTGGAGACCCTCTGCCAGGCCTGGTGTGTTTGCTTCCTCTCTCCACGTCCCAAAGCTGGGCTGTTCAATTCCCCTTTGTTAGGAGTAGCACTTCCTATGCGGCGCTGCCTGGCCACAAGCCACGTTGCACCAGAACCCAAGCGACCAGAACCCGAGCCCCCGAGGACGAGGACAAGGGGGGGAGGACGGGGAGGCTGTGGTTTGTTGGGTTGGGTTTTAACCTGTCACTGAAACCACTTAAAGAGGGCTCGCCTGGAGGAACCTCGGCCTGCAAACGTCTCCCTGGAGTTTCTCTCTGCGCTCAACGTTCGTGGGGAAGAAACATTCCCACGTGTACTGCCCAAGTGTCATGGGACGGTGGGGCCTGTTCCCAGGTCCCTGCCTCACAGGGGCACAAAACGGCACCAGCTGGTGGCAACCGTAATGACCCCGGTGACCCGGGGCTGGCAGGAGGCCCCACCACTTTCCCGGCAGCCTTTCTCTGCTCCCCAAACGGCTCCATTCTCAGCAGAGAAGTCCCCGCGGCCCTCCCTGCTAGGCCTGCCTCCTGTGCATAGAGATCCGACTGGGGGAGCCCCCACCCTGCGCCCCCCACCCCCAGGCAATCGGCATCCAGGTCTTGCTTCCTGACAACAGGACCCAACACAGTTTGCTCTGTTTAGGGGTGACCACAAAAGAGGGAAAATCAAGTCAGCCACGAAGAGGAGTATAGAAGGTGGGCCTTCGTGAGAAAAGGCAAGAGTCCCCTAACTTGTCATTCATCCCAAAGACGTGAGGCCAGAGCTTCATGCCACTCCTGGCTGGAGTCTGGACTGCCTTCCGCGGCCTCACCGATTCACACCCATAAACGCGTGGAAGGGCACTGCTCAAGGGCATGGTCCACAGCCCAGAGGGCCCCCGCCCCGGCCCCTCCCCCACCCGGCACCTGGGGCACCCTCAGCCCTCCTTCACTCCCCTCCAATCTCAGCATCTCATCATCCGCCACTTCAACTTCTTTTCAAGTAACACTCAGCCTCCCGGGGCCTCGTGTGCTACAAAGCATGTGGTAGGTGCTCTCTGAAATATGCCACAGAGAAATCAGATGGCCACCAGTCCAGGGTAAGATGTGTCTGTCCCATAACCACTTTCCAAGCCTTTGCAGCTGGCAGACCAGAAAGGAAGGCTGGGCAACCAGCAGCCTCCTCCCCAAAGTTCTGCTCAGACCCAGACCATCCACTTTGGGAGAGGGCATGGACTCCTATGGGGGTGGCATGGGGAGGAGTGTAAAATACTGACCCACGGGGCCCCTAAAGGGGCTGGGAGGGGGCCACACATCAGTCTCTGAGCCAAGCCCCTCCCCTGCCACAGCATCCCCCACAAGGAAGGCAGGAGCCTGCACACAGACCAAGATAGGGGTACTCTCCAGCCTGGAGGGAGGGGTTCTGGGTCAAAAGGCTTCCAGCCCATTCTACTCCCCACCCTCAGTCTGGGAAGGCCCTAGACACTCACCTGCTGTGGGTAAAGCAACCAGATCCTCCCTGAGCAAACAGACTGTCAGACCCAGACTCACCCACAACCTGCCCACATTCCCAAACTCCTGTTGCACCCTGTGGTTTCAAGTGAATTGGAGCTCTGCAGCAAAACACTCATCACCCCCCTGCCTCCTTTGCTTCCCTAGCCCAGCCCCCTGCTCCCAGGAAGAGGCAGGACACCCTCCTTAGCCCATGAGAAAGACAAGAAGAGGAAAGGGGGTGAAGAGAGGAATTTCCCTTCATCCTCCTTCAGTCCAGATAGCCCATTAGCTGCCTCTCTCTCCCGCCGTCCTCCTACCGCCTCCCCAGCTGCTGCACCAGGTAACTGGGGGCTGGGCCAGGTGAAGAATTCACTGAAAGGAGTTGGGAAGGAGGTGGGCAGGCTCCAAGCCCAGCTCGGTGCCCCTCTCTTCTTAGGTTGCTAAGCCCGTCCTCCCTCTTTTGACTTCTACTGTGCCCCAAGGTCCAGGGCCCTCTTGCCACCCCTAGAGTGGATTCTTCCCAGCCCAGAACTGCCCAAGGAAGTCCCCCACTCCCGGACCTTCTCCAGAGCCCCAGTCTCACCCACGACATCCCCACTCTGGGGTCTTCAAGGGGGAAGGCACCACAAAGGACGCCCACAGTGCTAACCGGCCACCTGCCGGCACCTCGGGGCGCGATCACAGAAGCCCACGCCCTGCCCAGTGCCCAGGCCCAGAGGGGCGGGGGAGCAAGCGGTTCCCACACCACTGCGTGGCCACCACTCCCTCCTGCACCCTGGGGGCACGCTGCCCACCAAAGCCTCTAAGTGACAGATGACTGCCGGCACCCATTTGGGGGCACTCCCTTGTCTTCCTCAGGGATGCAGCCAACCGAGCTCAAGTCACCCCAGTACCCTCCGCTGTCAGAGGAGCTTCTGACTCAAATCCTCCTGTCCCACTGCTCCCAGAGCACTTGGCCTGTCTGGCAAACAGAAGATCAACCCGAAGAGCCGGCCTCCAGGGGCTCACCTGGTAGGGAGGGGGCGGGAAGAGGAGGGAAGTGGAGGTACCGAAAGCGGGGAGTGTGGCCGGACCTCCCGCAAGGACAGCAGCCTTGGGGAGGACAAGTCCCTCTCAAGTTCCAAGTATCTGACCTCCAATAACAGGACAGCAAAAAGGCTGGAAGAAACCCAAGTCCTCCAGGAACCTCCATGGAGCTCTGCCCCAGGCCATCTTTCCTCATCCCTGGGGAGCAGAACCCAAGCACACTGGGCCCAGTCAGGGAGCCCAGCCCCAGACAGCAGGAGCCCTGTGGGCAACCCTCCCAACCCTCCAGCGCCCACCCTCGCGCGAGGGGCCTGGGAAACGTCTACCCATAGAATGCATGGCTGAAAGCAGCGTGGGGGTGGGGGTGGGCGGTGGAAGAAATGGGAAAGACTGAAGGGGCTCCCATCCCCACCCCCACTCGGGAAACCCTGGCCAGACCCCCAGAGGGGGCAACTCCTGAAGTTTCAAAGGTGGTGAGGGGACGGCACAGGCCCTCGGGCTGGGATGCCCCACGTTGGGTTAGGCCACAGGCGAGCACGGGGCAATGAAACTGAGCAGCAAGAACAAACTTGGCCTGAACATTCTCCAAAATTCAAAAGACCGAGTGAAGGAGGTGGGAGGAAAGGCGAGAGCCCACTTCTGGTAGCTCCCTATGGGAAGGGAGGGTCAGAGGGACGCATAAAGAGGCCTTTGAGGGCTTTCAAAGGGGCGGCTGCCACCCTCACGCCCGAGGTGGAGCTGGGGGGAGCGGATTCCCTCTGCCGACAGACAGAGGCCGGAGGAGCCGGGCTGGGGGCAGCCCCGCCGCGGGCCAGTGTCAGGCAGCAATTCTATGGGCTCTTTATGCAGGCCGGCGTCCCCCCACCCCGCCCAGGCACATCAAACGCCGCGGCCCCCACCCTGACCCCAGCAGCTCGGCGACCCTGAGTCCTCCCTCCACACTCACAAAGCCGGCCCGGCTTTCTCACACGCTCCTCTACCCTTCACAGCCCCCAGGCGGCCCCTCCCGCAGAGAAGGAAACGGGGTGGGGTGGGTTCCCTCCAGGAATAATGACTCAGCTGCAGAAAGGGGGTGGGGTCACTCTTGGCCAATCTCCCCAACACACACCCCACGGGAGGCTGCCAGGAGGGCGGGTGAGGAGAAACCCCCAGGTGGAGGCTACGAGGCTGCAGAAAGGGGGGGGACCCCCATTCCTCCACACCGGCCTGGATCCTAGGATCTCATGCCACGTTGAGCTCTCCCCAGGCCCTCTAGGTTGGGGGCAGGGAAGAGGGCTGGGGGCTCACCAGCCCCACATCCCTGTGACCCAACCCCTTGCCTCAGTCCCAGGGGACCAATGTCCTTGGCCTTACGTGGTAAAACCTAGCACACTGCACTCCCGAAATGAGCTCTGCCCTCGTGGGGTCCTGGGGCGCCCCAGAAAGAGGCAGTGCTGGCCAGCCAGGAGACCTGAAAAGGAGCATCCTTGTGAGGCAGTCACTCCCATTACAGCCCCCGGTCGGAGGGGGTCAGGGACCTGGGCACCTGGGGGGGGGCGGGGGGACGCGCACAGGAGGAGACTGCGCCTGGTTTGTGCCTTCCTACCCACATTCAGTCTTTGATTCTCGGGCTCAAACTTCCAAAGAAGTGAGGGTCTGCTCTCCCCCCACGCCACGCTATAAAAAAGGCAGTGATCTGCAGAAATACCCCAGGCCCACGCTTTGCAGGGCTCCCCCAGACACCTGAACTCTCTGCTCAGAATGCAGCCTCTCCACCTCGAGGGAACTGTCAGAAAGAAGAAGGGCTGGACAGAGGGGAGGAGGACCCCACCCCCGCCCCCACCCCAGACTCGCTCCCTAGCTGCTGCCTCCCCCAGGGCCCAGAGGCCAGGGATTTGGAGTTCGCCCTGCTGCGCTGCCTTTTCTTCACTCGGACTGGAAGCCTTCTGCTTAGCAGCTTGTCAGAGAGAGTGAGGGGGCTGCAGGCCCGGACACAAAGGGGGATTAGGGAGAAACCTCTGGGCCTGCAGAGTAATCCATCAAACTCTCTCCCGGCCGCCAGCACTGGCCTCTTCCCACTCAATTCCCCTTCCAGCTGCCGCAGGCCCCCCACCCGCTCCGGCTCCTGAGCCCTGTCACTTCAGGCAGCACAGAGAATCCCAGGCCCTGGGGGGGCAGAGGGGGCACACCGCAGACACTGGGAAAGGGGCAATGGCTCCCTCCCCCCACTCACCCCCAATGTGTGAAAACCCAACAGGTGGCCGTGGCTTGGAGGAAAGTTGCTTTTGTTGCCCTGTCTCAGAGCTCCAGCCCAGCTTCTGAAAGGAAACAAATGTGAAGAGGTTGGGGGGAGGGGAGGGGAAAGGACGGGGCGGGCAGTCCCCGGGAGCCCACTCTCTTCTCCCCACCCCTCTGCAATCCAGTGACCGGAGTTCTGGGGCTGGTCTGACCCTCACCTTGGCCGGTCGGTCCCGGCCAGCCTAAGTGGAGGTGCAGCACCTTCCCAAGGGGTCACCTGGCAATCCCATAGTGACTCACATCTGACTCCGGGCGGTGACCTCCCAAACTGCCCTTCTGAGAACAGTGGCGACCCAAGGTCACACTGGGTCACCTTGACCAAGTGCCCTCTTCACCCTGGAGCTCTCTTCTACCCCAGGGGCCGCCAGCCTCTTCACCCTGGCGGGTTCAGCAGCGTGCCCCTGGTGGTGGCAGCCTGATCCGGGTCTGCGTGTGCCAACTCCCCCACTCAGGTGACCTGGGTAGGGGCCCTCCCGACCCCGCATGAGGCGGGTACCACGAGTACACCCATTTGCCAGGCGAGGACACGGAAATGAATACGATCCACCCCCTGGAGACAGCTTGCGCAAGCTCCTGGCAGCCCCTCCCCAGCCCAGAAACCTGGCAGAGGGCTCTCTCCATCCCAAACAGCGGCAGCAGAGATCAGAGGGGGGCGGCTAGCGGCCTTTCTTCTCCGGCAGCATTCCCCAGACCCTCGAGCCGCCCACACCAGCCTCTCGCCCCTTTGGCGCCCCGCCCCCGGAGGCCAGAGGAATGCCAGGAATGTACATGCTTCCCCAGGTGCTGGCCCCAACAGGTGAGGAGAGGTCACTGCGGGGACCTGCCCAGGGGCTGAGGCACCCAGTGGAGGGTGGAATCTACCTCCCACGGTTCTGAGACACCGGTGGGTCCCACCCGCAGGGACAGGCATCACAGTGGCTGACACCCGCTAACTGCCCAGAAGGTGTCTGGTGTGAGCTGCATACCTGACATACCTCTCTCTCCATTTCCAACCGTTCAAAAATGCTGCCAATGCTCTGAACTGGGAACCAGGACAGTCCCGTCCAGTTCCAGTGGCTTTTGCTGCTGTAGTTTTACACACGCACACGCACACACACACCCCCACCATGGACTCACACATGTAAGATGAGAACTAGCCTACACACCGTCTAAGGTTCTTTACAAGCGTGCAGCTAAGTGATCTCACACCCACCTGCCCCCCCCCCCACTCCCCTCCCCAGCCTCAGGTACGGTGCTCTCCCTGGACAGGTGCCTACTAAGTGCTCACTGCCAAGGCCACATGGCACTGCGGAGGGGGGTTTCATAGCCTTCTATGATAGAGAGGCCCCGGGGAACCAGGTGGAGAGGGGCTCCCCAGGTGCACTTACCCCATCCTCCACCTGCCAACACACTGCTGAAGTACAACAGAGTGCCAGGGGTTAGTGGCCCCCTGAAACCGAGCCAAGTAACCGAGACATCTAAGGGCAGAGTTGCCCTCTTCCCTACTCCCTCCCAGAGCTGGACTCCAATTTCCGGGCAGAAATTGGTAAATTCTTTCTCTACTTGGGCCACAATAAATGGTTCCCTACAAAGTGGGGTAGTGGTACCAAGAAATCCCTCGGTCCAGGGTGGGCAGGAGAATGGGGAGCTTGGCACAGCATCCAGGCTGCTGGGAAGTTCTCTCCCCCTGCTGCCTTCTCAGTTCCTACCGCCCCTGTGAAGTGAAACCTGAACAGCCTCCCTCCTAGTGAATTTGAACTTTGCCAGTCAGCCAGGCCGGGCAGCTCTCCCCATCCTGCACAGCCAACCCTTGCCCCCTTCCTGCAGACTGGCCTCCCTTAGGAGGTGCAAGCACACAGAAAAGAGGCAGGGGATGGAGGGTCTGGACAGACCTACCGATGAGCAGAACCTCAGGCTGAGAGTAGGAGCAGGATGCTGGTCCTAGCTCTGCGATGTCCCACCTCTAAGGTCTCGAATTCAACGGTCTCTCGGGCCCTTTCAGCCCTGATATCCTACGGTCTGTGACCAGTCCTATTTATCATCAGAGGGCTCTGGTCCAGAGCCAGCCCTATGGAAATGTGTTCTCAAAACCCCAGTCACTCAGTAGTGAGCAGGGTGCAAGGGGGTTCAAAAAAGGACTCTTTTATTAAAGAGTCCTAGTTTGCCCACCCTTGGAGGAAGTATGCCTCAGTGCACGCAACCTAAGCTCCCCAAAGGAATGTCAAAGAGCTCTAAAACTAACTCGCTCACTCACTCACCCACCCACCCATCCATCCAACACTCCCTGAGATCCAATTGTGGGCAAGCCCACCGTGAAGGTGCTGGGGATGTGGAGATAATGCCTGCAGCCCCCTTTGGCAGTGCTAAGACATAAGTCCCTAGAGTTGGGGGCCTAAGGTGTAGGGCATGACCAGCTCTCCCAGGGCTTCCTGGAGGAAGAAGCCATGTTGCGGAACCTTGAGCAGGTCGGAACTATGCAGAAAAGGGCAAATATCCACAAAGCACAGCCACTGGAGCCTGGCACTTCTACACACACCTCCCTCTCCTTCTGGCCCCTCACCGGTGAGGCATGGTGGAAAGAACACCAGACCTCAAATCATGCCAATGAGTTTTGATCTCAGATCTGGCCCCAAGATGGGGGAATTTATCAGTGCTGGGCCTGATTTTCCTCCCCAAGTATTGCCATGCTCCAGTTACTTCCTCCGGATGCCTCCTCATTCACCTGACCCCTGTCCAGCTCAAGTCCCGTATCTCCTCTAGGGCTCCCTAGAACCCAAGCCGTCAAGGATCCCCCCTTTCAGGGATGCCCGGGTGGCTCAGTCGGTTAAGCGTCTGTCTTCGGCTCAGGTCTCAAGCCTTGCATCCAGCTCCTTGCTCATTGGGGAGCCTGCTTCTCCCTCTCCTTCTGCCTGCCGCTCCCCCTCCTTGTGCTCTCTCTCTGTCAAATAAATAGATACAATCTTAAAAAAAAAAAAAAAGGATCCCCTCTTTCCTCCAAATCTTGCTGCGCTCAACAGGCAGCCCTCAGGGTTGCATACTGCCAGTGGTCCTTCTGGCCTCTTTCCCCACCCCTGCCCCACTAGCCCTTCAGCTCCCGGAAGGCAAGGACCACAGTCCCCGTCCAGGACCTAGAAGGGGGAGTGCTCAACAGAAGACTTTCCAGGTGAGGCTGAATCAGAATTCCAGTCTGATGCAACATGACCAGCCTGCCAGGGATCCAGGCAGGGCCGCACTCGAGGTAACTGGGTGCTCAGCTCTTTCCAGCGCCAGGAGTGGGAAACTAGATTGTCACATCCCTAGGGATGGGCTGTGTGGTTCCAGCTTGGAAACTATTCGTGCCAGCTCAAAGGATACTGGAGATTAGAGGTTGGGGTGAGACATAACAAAGAGCATTCGGGAAGGAGGGACTTGTCTCTGGCTGGCTGCTCCTGAGGGCAACTATCCAGCTGGGCATTGGGTCTGGCCTGAAATTGGTGACTGAGGGTCCAGAGAACCCTTTCTTGCTGGGTCATCCCAGCTTCCCAGAGAGAGTGGTCTCCAGAATTAACAAAGAAGAAGGGAACAACCATGCACTGAGCACCTGGCCTGTGCAGGCACTTTGTAAAACATGCCTATCTCATGTAATCCTCACTGTAACCTTGCAAGGTGAAAATACCATCCTCTCCATTTTACAGACTCAGACACCACAGCCAACAGGTGAGGCAGGCCTGTCTCCGATATAAGAGGCAAGAAGCCCTACAAGTCATTCAGGGTCAGTGGCAAAACTGGACTTCTTCCCATGGAGGAGGAAACACAGACCTCATAGTAGGAAAAGGGATTAAATAGGAAGTTCTGGCCAGATATCAGGACCATCCCGTGATGGCTCGGTCAGCCCTCGCCCCCCCAGCAGGGACACTTAATACACTAGACAAAGCTCCACACGGCAGCTCTGATGCTGGGGGTCAAGTGGCATCAGCATTCGAGACGCTGGGCCTGGTACCAACTGGTCCAGCCTCTGTCCTTGCTGTCCAGCAAACAGGGCCTCTGACTATTCAAAGAAAGCCAGGCTGGGTTTTTCTTCTGGCTATCAGAAAGCAATGCAGCCCAAGGGCTGGGGCGGAGGGGTGGGGGTGGGGGCAGACAGAGCAGAACTCCGACTTCAGTATGCCCCCTCCTCCTCATATAGTTTCCCTAAAAATCACAGCAAATAACCCTTCTGCATAGAAGCCTCTTAATCTTTCAAGATACATATTCACCTCTATTACCTCCTGGTATTCTCTTCCACCTTGAGGAGACAGGCAGGGCATGGGTTTCTGGACTGATTAAAAAACAAGTCACACACAGTATTGAGGGAGGAGAGACCAGGATGTCCAGTCCTGGTGTGTTCTTTGCACTAGACCACAGGTTCAACAGCAAGTAGGTCATTCACAGTTTACATATAGTTATATATGGTCTAATTCCCCGGCTCAGAAACTCTG
This sequence comes from Phoca vitulina, assembly GCF_004348235.1. Taxonomy (NCBI): domain Eukaryota; kingdom Metazoa; phylum Chordata; class Mammalia; order Carnivora; family Phocidae; genus Phoca; species Phoca vitulina. Next base: position 18,769,517 of record NW_022589729.1, on the reverse strand, counting down.
GTTTCTAAGCATAAACCACAAAGATTGCCTCCATTGTCACCAAATAACAGCCGCTGACATTGATCAGGCTCTTTTTACACACCCCTGCTGTGCTTGAGCTTCACCTGCATCGGCTCCTTTAATCCTCACAATACGGTGAGGTGGGTACTATTATCCTCATCTTATAGTGGAGGAAGGTGAAGCACAGAGAAGTGAGGTAACTTGTGCAAGAGGAAATGGGGTTGAAATTCGGGCACCTGGGTGCTGGAGGCCAGTCTATTCACTAGTCATGCAGACTCCCCAAGGTCCGGGAGACCTTGCTCCCAAAGATACAAGAGCAGAACCCAAGCAGAGAGTCCCAGGCTAGGGGCTGCTGTCCATTCGGTCCTGGGTGATAGACACAGTAAGTACTAGCTAAGTTTATTGACCACTTATTACCTAAGGCACAAAGTCCAGTGCTCTGTATGCATGATTTAATAAAGCTCTACACTTTTCATATTTTACATATTACACATACAATCAGCTATTTATATTTAAGAAACAAAAAAAACTACGGGGCGCCTGGCCCCGGAAGAGCATGCAACTCTTGATCTCGGGGTCCTGAGTTTGAGCCCCAAATTGGGTGTAGAGCTTACCTAAATTAATTAATTAATTAATTTAAAAAAGAGCTGTAACGTATTATCATTATTATTATCAGCTCCATTGTGCAGCCAGGGATACGGAGGCTTTGAAGACGTTCAGTAACTTGCCCAACATTCCACAGCGAGTAGAACAGCCAGGATGGAAAGCCTGTCTTTCTGCCCATCTAGGTCCTTACCCATAATGCTGTGTTGTCGGGCTCTAATGGTCCAAATGATAGTACTTAATCTCACCTTCCGAGTCCTCAGACCATCCCCACCCTTCTGCCTTGTTCCTCCAGAGCCCTGCCCAGGCTGAGAGGGGGGACGCCACACCATCCCGCCACCACCTGGTGGCCTGGAAGGACCTGGTGGGCCACCAAGAATCACTGAGCAGTTCCTCCTCCCTCGCCCCCTCCGGGATAACCCGAGAGCCAGGAGGGACAGGGGAGTTCACCACACCCTGCATGAGTACACAAGGAAACTTCCCCTCACACACCCCACACACATACTCCAACTGGGGCCTGTATGTCCGCAGCGGTACATTCAGCCACAGCTGTATTTTTCTCTTCAGACTCATCCTGCTGACTCAAGCTCCATTTTTCTGAGCACTTTTAGAAAAACAGAGTCCTGGCTCTATGACAGGCCTGGGGGGAGGAGATAAGGGAGGAATGAGGGGATGGGACCCATCCAACAGAAGGGCCTGTGACCTCAAATACCGGAGCACTCCCTCCCTAGGAGAAGCTGCTCCATGCATTTCCCCAGGCTTCCCTTCCAGCCTGTCCCTCCTGGGCTCTCCCCTCCCTATCCCATTGTGCCAGTCCGCTCCCCAAGCCTTGGGCAGGTGAGCCCCACACCAAGGCTGTCTTGTTCTGAAAGGAGATCTGCTAGGTGCATCAGGAAAGGCAGCCAGAGGTCCCCCAGGGCCTCACCCCCACCCCTGAGCAAGGCTTCCAGGAGCGCAATAAGGGTGGCTCTGGGCCCCGGGGCACGGGCTATGCCCGGCTGCAGGCTGCAGGGCAGCCAAACAGCAGCTGGGCTATTCTTAGTGTCCGCTCCACTGGGATCAGGTCTGTGTAACAGCTGAAGGGCAAGTCCTCACCAGGTACCCCGGGTGCCAAACCCCTCCCTAGCCCCAACTCTGGCCCCTGGAGAAAGGAGGAAGCAGGGTGGCAGGAGTAGCCCGGGGGGAGGAGGAAAAGCTGAGCAAGTCAAGAGTGTCTGTGAGGAAGATGAAAGCTGATTCAGAGGTCAAGGGCAAAAGCAAGTCACAGGGGCGTTCCTGCGCTTGAGGGGAACAGGAGACTATGGGAAGGACTGGCTCTCACTCCGGAGAAACGCCGCAGGTCCCCGGGAGCTTCTCCAGCAGGCCATGCGGCTGCCTAAGCCCAGAGCCCCGAGAAGCCGTAGCGGATGCCCAGGTACCATCTCATCACACCTGTTTGCTGATCTCTGCATTGTCACCTTCCCTACCTGAGGGCCCCGGGAGGCGCGGGGAAAAGGGCCTCTCCTTTTCTCCCCCCGCGCCCCGAAGGATGACCGAGGCGGCGGGGCAGGGGGCAGAGGAACCCACACACCTTCACACTCCAGCCTCAACTCTCTGCCCAGAGCCCGGCCCCAAGACTAACGTCCGAGAGCGCTCGGTCACCTCTCCCGCCCTCCGTAACCCTGCACTCCAGCCCAAGCAAGCTGGCCCGAGCCCGGGGACCCCGCGGCATCCCGGCCGCCGGCCCCCTTCCCGGCTCCCCAGTCCCGGACTGTGCGCGCCGCGGTGACTCATCCCGTCCCTTTCCGGTGAAGCCGAGACAAGGGAAGAAAATAAATGCAACTTTCCAAAGAAAACTCTGACGCTGAAGCTGCAACGGGAGCGAGCGGCCGGTCCGCCCGCCGTCTGCCCGGTCCGGGGCTCCCGGGAGGGCCCGCTCCCCGCCCACCCGCCGCCCGGCGCGGGACAGCGGGGGGACCCGGCGCTCCAGCCCAGCCCGCCCTCCGCGGAAGAAAGCCCTGCTCCGCGGGGACCGAGCGGCAGGACAGGGGGCGCGCCCGGGGCCCGCCACCTCCCCCGAGAGTCTCGCGGGGCGCAGAACACGCCACCCCGCAGAGCTCGGCCGCGGGGCGCCGCTCCCTCCCCCGCGCCGGGGGTCCCCTCCCCCGGGAGAAGAGGGGGCGCGCGCCTACCTGGCCGAGGCGTGCGGCTGTCACCCGGGGCCGGCGCGTGCGAGTTCGCCCCCCCGCCCCCCCCCGCCTCCTCCCAACGCGCGCCAGCCGGCCGCTTTTAAATCTCCAGGTTGCTCGGCGGGGGGAGAGAGCATGCGCGCTGGGGCTGCGGGAGGGGGCGGGGCGAGGCGGGTCGGGGGTGGGGGGTGCGCGAGGGCTGGGGAGGGGTGGGGCTGGTCCCCGGGGGGAAAAAGCGGGCGGTCTCGGAGCGGTCTTTGTAGCCGCCACCGAGACGGGCAGCCCCCGCGTGGCTCCCCGACTGCCCTGTCATTACCTAGGGCCGTGCACCGCCCCCTCGCCGCTCGCCGCCAAAACATTCAGGTAAAAGCTGCTCCGCGGGGCACCTCCCGTCCCCGGAGCCAGTCTGCGACCATCACCCGCACGTGCTGTCCTGGCCGTCCGCCTGGCGCGGGGCTGAGCTGCACCGCCCCCAGCCAGGACCAGCCCTTGAAAGGAGAGGGCACGTTCTCCCCCAGTCACTCTTCCTACCGTTTGCTACCCTCTGAAACAGAAGGAGCTTCCTTATAGCGAACTCAGTCCCTCTGTCTGAAGCTAAAAGCCGAATTTCAATTTGTTGTCCCCTGAAGGATGTGTATGGGGAAGAGGGAGTGATGCGCTGCCAGTAAAATGTTCCCTTTGTCAGCTGTTGAGCAAGGTCCCAACAGATACCGTGCTTCCAGAATGCCTTTGACAGGAGTGGAACAATGCAGGTGAGAGATCAGAGAACTGGAGGCCCAGGCTGGCCTTGGGGTGGGGGAGGCCCAGCTGTGTCTTTTTTCCTTCATGGGGTTTTATTGGGGGGGAGAGGAATCCCACTATGTGGGTTCTTGACTTGACTGCGACAGCATCACAAGAAGATGCCTTTGAAGGGGAGGACTTCGTTGGCTGTAGCCCTGGACTGGGCACTGGGTCCCTGGGACCCAGTGCAGGCCCTGTCACCGACCAGGTGTGATGGGAAGCAAGCCCCTTCCATATCCTGGGCCTCCGTAAGGAGTTGGCCAGGGCATCTCTAAGGGCACGGGAGCTGGGAGGCCAAGAAGAGAGGGAAGCAGAGGAGGGGGAGAGGAGCAATGGAGCCCCTGTGGGATGGCCGTGGGTGGGGGGGAGGTAAGGTGCAGAAGGGAGCAGAGCAAAGTCAAGAACTTTCTGAGTCACTAAACAAGTTTCACTTGGAAACTGTCTCAGCACTCACTCCTCCAACAGGTGACCCTCTTAGCACCCCAGTGGCTTTCCCAAGCCTTTGGCATATCCACGTTGTGGCCAGCAGGGAGACTAGGGTAGAGTCCTGGGTCCCTGAGCTGGTGTCCCCCCTGCCCCAGAAAAGAGGGCAGGAGTCAGAGGGAATCTCAGGTCAGCTGGAAAATTACAGAATAGGAGAGAGTGGACGATGGTATTTTCCAGGCTTGGGGAAAGAGCTCTGGGAGCAGGAGGGACTTGTCCGTCCTGCCTCAGCGGAGTAGCAACCCCTCTCTGCCCCCTTGACTTTAAGCCAGGAGCCGACATGCCTTATGCCTTGTGACCTGGGAAAGCGGGAGGAGGGCTCAGGGCAGTGAGCAGACAGTGTGGTATGAGATCCTGGACCCTATCCAACAGTGGCCACCTTAGTAAGTGCAGGTGACCCTTCTTTACCAAGCCAGGTAGAAGCCCTCTCCAGGGCCTGCCCACCCGGCACAGGGCACCGTTGGGCCCTCTGCTATGAAGATGCGCCCTCCTCCTCTTCCTGCTGGTGTGGCCTCGTGTCACGATAATAATAATTAACTATTACTCATGGTGCCAGGCACTTTCTACATGCTGTCCATGTCTTAGCTCACTCCTTCCTTATGACAACTCAAGACTCCGGTACCGTTTTCGGATAAAGAGACTGAGGCAATCCCGTAGTCCAATGACGACTCCACACCTACCCATTGTCTCTGAGCTCCAGAAACAAGGCAGGGGCTCACCAGTGACTTCAAAGTCTTAGAGAAAGTCCTGACAACCCTACTACTTCTCACATTGCTGGATCCTTTTGCACAACTGGCCCCTTCTCGAGGCCTCAGTTCCCCTTTAAGTCTACTGTAGGAAAACCACCATGTCCCTTTCCTTCCTCCCTGCCCCCACCACACACACACACACACACACACACACACACACACACAGCCTACTCCCTAGCCACTTCCCATTTATAGGAAATGGGGGATGACGTGAGGAGCAAGGCCATCCTTGGGGAACGGCTAATAGTCTGGCTGGATATTGGAGAAACCGAAGATGCTGGCAAAAATGCATTAGCAGCTTCTGCTCCAGCCCCCACCCACAGCCCCTTCCCATTATCCCTGGGCTCAGAACAAGCATCATCCTTTCTACAGAGGTAAGATACACAACTGGGGCTGGTTAGCCTAGAAGAAGGCTGAGAAGGCACGAAGGATCTGGCTCCCCTTGATGTTCCATCTCGTCCTGCCATCTCCACCCTCTGATGACTGTGGCCCCTTAAAGGCCTCTTTGCTTCTTCCCCTGCTTGCCTAGGGATGAGGGGTGAGCAGTCCGTTAAGCGTAAAGGCCACCAGCAGGGCCAAATCCTGGTGTGGACTAGGAAGGGGGAGAGATGTGTCCCCTGGACACAGTAATTCCATCTATGGGATTTCTCTTGTGGCAAAATAATTGGTGATACAGTTGTCAGAAGTATGTACAAGGTGTTCGTCTCATCATTCTTCATAACGGTGAAAAACTAGAAACAGTTTAAATGGCAGAATAATAAGCCCTTGGCTAAGCAATTTATGGCAAATCCCTATAGTGGAACATTATGCCACCATTAAGAAAGGTGATAACATAGACGGATTTTATTTTATTTTATTTTATTTTTATTTTATTTTATTTTATTTTATTTTATTTTATTTAAAGATTTTATTTAGGGGCACCTGGGTGGCTCAGTTGGTTAAGCGTCTGCCTTCGGCTCAGGTCATGATCCTGGAGTCCCAGGATCGAGTCCCGCATCAGGCTCCCTGCTCAGTGGGGAGTCTGCTTCTCCCTCTGACCCTCCTCCCTCTCATGCTCTCTGTCTCTCATTCTCTCTCTCAAAGAAATAAATAAAATCTTAAAAAAAAATAAAGATTTTATTTATTTATTTGACAGAGAGAAAGTGCACGTACACACAAGCACACGCACATGCAAGCACACAAGCAGGGGGGCGGCAAGCAGAGGGAGAGGGAGAAGCAGGCTCCCCAATGAGCAGGGAGCCCAATGCAGGGCTGTATTCCAGGACCCTGGGATCATGACCTGGGGCGAAGGTAGACGCTTAACCAACTGAGCCATCTAGGTGCCCCTATTTCTATTTTTTTTTTTTAAGATTTTATTTATTTATTTGAGAAAAAGCACAAGTGGGGCAAGGAGCAGAGGGAGAAGCAGGCTCCCCACTGAGCAGGGAACCAAATGGGGAGGGGGGTGCTTGATCCCAGGACCCTAACATCGTGACCTGAGCCAAAGGCAGATGCTTAACTGACTGAATCACCCAGACTCCCCAAAAGATTTTTTTTTTTAATTTTATTTATTTATTTGAGAGAGAGAGAGAATGAGAGACAGAGAGCATGAGAGGGAGGAGGGTCAGAGGGAGAAGCAGACTCCCCGCCGAGCAGGGAGCCTGATGCGGCACTCGATCCCAGGACTCCAGGATCATGACCCGAGCCGAAGGCAGTCGCTTAACCAACTGAGCCACCCACGCGCCCTCCCCAAAAGATTTTATTTTTAGGGAATCTCCACACCTAATGTGGGGCTCGAACTAATAATCCCGAGACTAAGAGTCACATACTCTACTGACTGAGCCAGCCAGGCATCCCCGCGTAGAAGAATTTTAATTGACAGGGAAACACTGATGATATATTACCAATGAAAATAGCTGACTACAAAACAGCATGCACAGCGGGATATACATTTTTTTCTTAAATTAGGTATATACTAATGCAATATGGCATCTTGGATTGGATCTTGGGATAGAAAAGGGACATTAGTGGAAAAACTGGCAGAATCTGAATAAAATCTGCAGTTTAGTAAATAGTAGTCCACCTGTATTAATTTCTCAGTTTAGATAATTGTACTGTGGTTACATTAACGTCAGAGGAAACTAGTTGAAGGTTATACGGGAACTCTGTATTATCTTTGCAACTCTTTTGTAAGTATAAAATTATTCCAAAGTAAAAGTTTTTAAAAATTAAGTATATATTGGGGTGGTAGAGCATGAGGACTCTTGATCTCAGGGTCGTGAGTTCAAGCCCCATGTTGGGCTGGAGCCTACTTTAAAACAAGCAAACAAACGAACAAACAAAAACCTTAAGTATATGTCTATGCAGAAGAAATGATTAAAAAAAATAATAACCAGGGATGCCTGGCTGGCTCAGTTGGTATAGCATGTGACTCTTGATCTCTGGGTCATGAGTTCAAGCCCCACAATGGGCACAGAGCTTACTTAAAAAACATAAATAAGGGGTGCCTGGGTGGCTCAGTCGTTAAGCGTCTGCCTTCGGCTCAGATCATGATCTCAGGTTCCTGGGATCGAGCCCCGCGTCGGGCTCCCTGCTCAGCGGGAAGCCTGCTTCTCCCTCTCCCTCTCCCCCTCTGCTTGTGTTCCCTCTCTCGCTGTGTCTCTGTCAAATAAATAAAAAAACTTCTAAAAAAAACATAGATAAATAACCAAAAGGTGAACACTGGTTTTCTATAACTGGGAAGGGTGATTTTGATCTGGGGGTGCACACTAGGGAAAATTCTGCATGTCCGTGTTTCCTATATGGATCCCAGATTGCTTTTGTAAATAGAAAGACTCAATAAACACCATTTTTTAAAAAAAGATTTTATTTATTTATTAGAGAGAGAGAGACAGCGAGAGAGGGAACACCAGCCCCAGGGCCTCCTTACCTGAGAGGTTTGCGTGAAGAAATGAAGTGGAGCAGAGCTTGAGGAAAAATGAAGAAAGAACTGGAGGGATTATACCCACACACCTGGACCACATTTCCACCATGAACAAAAACTTCGTGGGCACAGAAGAGGAAGAAATTGAACCCACTGAAAGAAGAACTGGACAACCACATCTTCCCTCTCAAACCTCAAGTTTGGGGATGACAACAGCTTCGGGTTCCTGAGGTCACTCATGCTCCCCTTGGACTGTCATTGCTAGAACCGGAGCCTTGGAATTGCTGGCCAATGCAGCCCCCCATTACACCGCAGGGGACAGCCCAATTGGAGTGACGCCCCAAGCAGGGAAGGTTTTAAAACAACAAACACCTTCAAGGGTACTTCCTTCAGGAAATTTCCCTCTGACCTTGAAAACCAGAAACCCTTTTAAGAAGAGAATTTCCTCTGGATTTAAACTTCCTTCTGAGTTCTCCGCCCCACACGCCCACCTGGGCCCCTTGGGGAACCAAGGGAGAGACCAAAACTGCCTCCAAAGCAGAGAGATCCAGCGGAGCAGAGAGCAGAGGTGGGGAAATGTGGTGCCTGCCCAAGGTGCCTTGCAAAGGTGTTGACTTTGGCAGCCAAGTCAGTGTCAAAAAGGAATGGCTTCAGAGGGCCAACCTAGAGCAGAGGAGAGAGTCACGGGAGCCAGATCACAGATGAGTTCATTAAGGGAGCGGGGTCCCATGCAGCTGTAAGCAGGTTAAAGATGGTGGGGCCATTGTAGGGTTTTTAGGTACCAGGTAAGGGGTGAGCCTGGGTGAGCACAGTGGCCCTTCCCAGCTCTGAGAGCCAGTGAAACCCATCCCATTCTCCTCTCAAAGACCAGACCTGAGTCCTTTAGCCTCCCCCATATTTTAGGGGCATCAGCAGAATGTTCAAGTCCAGAAGCCTTAGAACTGGAGCGGAGAGGGCTCAGTTTGAGAAACCAACAGGCTGGTCGGGACTGGGGTTAGAGGCTGGAAGGGACCCCTTCGGGGCAGTGAGGCAGAGATGAGAAAGGTAATGCTGTCTCCTTCCTGGAATGGGTTTCAGGAGTAAACCAGACAACTTCCCTGTAAGGGCCTAACTGGGAAAGACACTTGTTAACTGGGCTGGGTTCTAAAATGCCTGGAGCAACGAGGTGATTATGTTGCTGTGAATGCCAGGGATTCAACTCCAGGAGCTCAGACCCTGAGGGGCCAACTACCAGGTGGGGTTGGAGAATGGGGAGGGACAGCCAGAGGCGACCCGGCTCCCCGGCTCCCCAGCTCCGGGCTTCCTGCCCGCCCTGAGCTCTCCCACCAGCTGGTCTCTGAGAGGCTGTGTCTCCAGTGGAAAAAGTGTGGGCTCTCCAAGGCTCCTCACCAGGCATCCCGTCATTCATTTCTCATTCAACAAACATTTATTAAATAACAATTACAAATCAGGCTCTGTGCTGGGGTGTAGTAATTTGACGCCTGCAAGCAAGTCACTTAACCTGGGAGTCTCAATTTTGATGCAGAAAGCTTGTCGGGAAGAATGTAGGTTGTTGCCTAAATAGGGGAGAATCATCCAGTATTACCTGCGGAATCCCACCCGTGACGCCGCGCGGGCGTGGGAAAGAACGGGCTCGGCGCGCTCCCTGCCCTCGTGCGGGGCAGTCTTCGGGGGGGGGGGGGGGGATAGAAAGTGCTGCAAAAATATGATGGAGCAACACATCAGCAAGCTACAGAGCAACCCCAAAGGTCAGAAATGATCGCAGAGTTCAGTGGGATAAATCCAGGGAAGCCGGGAAGAGCCGGCAAGTGGTGAGCTGGGGTTCTGAGGCCAGTATGCTGGTGACAGGGAATAATTACTTGTTTCCTGCTATACTTAACGGCTCACAAAGCACGTTCGCAGACACGGGGTTTGATTCTCACAGGTCCCTCTATGGTGGGCAGGTGCCTACCTCCTTTTATAGACGGGGAAACTGAGGCCAAGTAACTCGCCCAAGGTGGCAGAGCAGAAGCAAGTGAGAGCCCGAGGCCCGTCATCAGGGTGTGCTCAGAGCCCCGAGTTCCTTCCCTGCCCGGCGGCGGCGGCACAAGCCAGGATCCGCTCCCCCTCTTTCGGCTCCGCGCCTCCGTGCTGTTGGAGGGCAAGAGGGGCTGCAGGCCCAGACAGAGCCCAGACCAGGAGGCCAAGGAGCTCAAAGGGGATTTAGGTGCCGGCAGTGACTCCACGGTCTTCAGAGTGCGGAAAATAGAGGGGTCAAGCAAGGGGCAGGAGGGTGCCAGGGAAGAGGCCCCAAGGAAGGTCTCGTTCCATTCTCCCTGTGGAGCTGACTCTCTGGACAGCAAGGCAGGACTACAAGGAGGAGGGCTCACCCATACCGACCAGTAAGTGCTCCAACACAGAGGCCAGGAGGGCCACACGAGGAGGAAAACACTAGAACTGCAGCAAGAGGGGTGGGAGGCAGACCAGAGGAGGGACTTCCCGGGCAGCCGAGGTAAGGTGTGAAATTACTAACCTCCCTTCCCTCAGTGTCCCCTCAAGCTGAATCCAGAGCAATACAGCGAAGGGATAAGGGATGGGTGAGATGACCCGTGGCAGGCCCCATCTTGGGGATCTGATGGGGGGTGTCCTGTGGGCGGGGCAGCTTCTCCTGTTCTGCGAGGGATGACCGGAATGTGCCAGCAGTTGTGGGGAATAGGCTGGGTTGGAGTGACTTTTGGCAGGATTTACTACTGTACCTGGATCTGCATGCGAGTCTGCGGGGTGAGGAGAGCTGGTACTAATTTAAGCGGTTATAAAGCCCTTCTCACGGTCCTGATGCAATGCTCAGTATAATAAGCAAGTGAGTAATTAGTAATTAGATTGTGAACTAACCTCTTGCCTCAGGGTATGGTACCACTTTTGCACAATCCATCCCCAGGCCTACGGGGAAGAGAGGCACAGGCCTGAGTCTAGGTCTGGGCAGGGCCACCAGTCCCCAGACTCTGGAGCCCCAGAGAAACAGAAGGAATTGGTAGGAAGGGCCCTTCTGCTGGGCTCTGCTCCAAGGCCAGGAAAGGGAGAGGGAACTAAGCCACAAAATCTATATCCTAGCTTTTGTTTGGTTTTCCTTTCCTTCCCTCCCTCCCTCCTTCCCTCCCTCCCTCCTTCCTCCCTCCCCCTTTTCTTTCTTTCTTTCTTTCTTTCTTTCTTTCTTTCTTTCTTTCTTTCTTTCTTTCTTTCTTTCTTTCCTTCTTTCTTTCTTTCCTTCCTTCCTTCCTTCCTTCCTTCCTTCCTTCCTTCCTTCCTTCCTTCCTTCCTTCCTTCCTTCCTTCCTTTTCTTTCTAAGTAGGCTCCACACCCGACGTGGGGCTTGAACTCAAGGCTCCGAAATCAAGAGTCACATGCGCTACTGACTGAGCCAGCCAGGCGCCCCTGGTTTTTCTTTCCTCTAATTAATTTCGGAGGCCCTCCCAGGGCTGCCATGTACAGTTGTGCATGTCCTTTACTCCCCAGGCACAAGGAGGCAAGGTGCATGGCTGCACCGCCCTTTCCCTACGTTGCATAAAAGCTCTGCACAGACTGGCCGTAGCCCTGGCATCTTTGGTGGACCGAGCTCTGTGCCCGGCTCCGAGGAATACTTCCTGTCTCTCCCCTCCTCTGCTTCAGGTCACTCTGTCCTCCTACCCCTGTTTTTAATCTTATGCCCATCCCCAGAATAGGCTCTCTAGAGACTTGGTGTGGGCAAAGATCATGGACTCTGGAGTTAGAGACTTGGACTTGCGGGCCGACTGTGCCCTTACTAGCGGTAAACTTGGGTCAAGCGATGTAACTTTGCTGAGCCTAGCTTGCCCTGAGCAAAATGGGGATTGTAGTCCCCATCCCACAGGGTTGTATGAGAAGTACGGGGTGCTTCGCTTAGGGCCTGACACAGAGCCGTAAATAATCACTGCCCTGGTCCCCTTTCCCCCATCCCCTGCCTCCCACCCCCTTCTCAGAGCCATTGCCAGGTTCTGTCCCCCTCACCCTGCCAGTCTGTATCCTGGTCCCCATTCCCCAGTCCCTTGCACGTGAATGGCACTGTTTTCAAAACCCTTGCACAGACACTTCCCATTTGCTCCTGACCTTTCTGAGCAACAGACAGGAAAGGTATCAGTTCTGCCTTTATAGGAAGAGGACACAGCACTGGAGAGGTGACTTACGAAGGCTACAGGGTGGCAGAGCTGGACTAGAACCCAGCCCACCCCCTTTGTGTTGAGTGCCCTGGGGGTCACGTGGGGGTTTCTGGAACTTCACCAACACCTTCAGGTGCCACCTGAAATCCTCTCCTCCACCCTCTCAGCCCAGAGCAGGTGAGCAGCAGAGGAGAGCCAGGGCCCAGAGGCGCTGTTGTTCTAGCCGGGGCAGGAAGCGGGCTGTTATCTCCAGCTAACTGCCCGGGCTGGCGCCGGAAGCCTGGGCCCCATCGGAGATGCTGAGATCAGACCGCACGCGGGCGGGGGGGGGGGGGGGGGGGGGCGGCCTGGATGTGAGCAGTTGCTAGCATCCCCATCCCCGGGGCCTCCCAGCTCTGAGACATGCCTCCCTCCCCTCACTCGCATCTCCTGGATGGTATAGAGTGTCTTAGCCTCCAGCCGGCCTCCTCCTCTGCTTGGGCCATGCTGTGCCTTGGTTATTTCAAAGTCACTCAGCCACTTTGGGCCTGTAGGCTCACTCTGTCTATCGCAAAGGGTGGGCACAAAGATCGTAGCTCATTCCCTTGAACGTTCCCTCCCTGGCTTTATGGCTTTCATGCTCAGCATGTCATTGGTCCTCACAATGACCTTGGGAGACAGGTATTATTGGAAGAGGGTACTGTAAACTTGGAGAGGTAGCAGGTGACTCGCTGGGGCTACACAGCTCAGTGCTGGAGCCTGGCCCCGACCCCTAGCCCTCTGACCATGTCTACTTCTAAGGAAGGCCACCTAAGGGGGTGGAGGGTGCTGGGACCTGGGCCAGGGGAGGCAGGACCATGCTCTGGCTCTATCTCTGCTCCCTGAGAAGTCTTTGGTAGGATGGGCCTTTTCTTCCTTACAGGGCACAGGGCCGGGCGCCTGGGTGGCTCAGTCATTAAGCGTCTGCCTTCGACTCAGGTCTCTCTGTCAAATAAATAAATAAAATCTTTAAAAAAACAACAAGAGGGCACAGGGCAGTGGCGGGGGGGCTCTGCCCTGCCCTCCAGACTTCCCAGAGAGGTGGAGGGGGGCCGGGCAGAAGGATGAGGCCGTGGGACAGCAGGTTTCTGCTTTGGCCCCTCGCCAGCCCTCCGGGGCCGTCCATCCCCAGGATGGAAGCTTGTTCAAGGACTGAGCCTTTGCATTTGCATTTTGATTCTTCTTCTCCCTTCCCTCCACAGGCTGGATAACTCGCACACACCTCCCCCCCACCCAAGGCCACCGTCTCTGCCACACAGAGGGGGAGCCTCCCAAGGTGATTATAAGCTCCCCAGAGAGAGAGGCCTGTCATTAGGAGCAGACTTGCCACTTCCTAGAAGCAGCTAGCTCTCCTGGTTTTTTTCTAAGAACCTACCAGGGCTCTCACCGACTGCCTCCTACACGGCGGGGCCTGCGGTGTGGACGTGGACCGGCTTCCGAGGAGCAAGGGTGCCGAGGGCTTCCCGCCTTTGTCTTTGACAGTTTTGTGCCTGAGGTTAGGCCACTTGAACCACCCCCCTCCCCCACTTCTAGGGAAAAACTAAGGGGCAGGGGGAGGGTAGCTGCTGCAACAAGCAAGGGGCTCTCAGGGGGCGCTGCTCCGGGGGCCTCTTCCCCAAAAGGCTTAGCCGGTGTGCAGCCCCCCTCCGTTTCTCTGGCCGGGGTTCGGTGAAGCAGGCCTTCCAGAGCTCTGATAGACGAGCGCTCCCCCGGGGCCGTGCTGTCCTCCTGCTGCCAAGCAGCCTCCAAGACAAGCCCTTTCGCCTCTGACCATCAGCCGAGGGTCCACACGTTTCTTCTATAAAGGGCCCGCCGGCACAGGAGTGGGCGTGGCTGTGGTCTCATATCATTTTATTTCTGGACCCTGGAATTTGAATTTCATACAATTCTCATGTGTCACGGACTAGTCTTGTTATTTATTTTTTTTCCCAACCACATAAACATGTAAAAACCCTTCCTCCCTCGTGGGCCACACAAAACCCAGAGATGGCCTGGATTTGGCCCAAGGGTGGTGGTTTTCTGTTTGTCCCTCCATGGCCGTCGCCTTGTGTGTCGCCCTCCTTAAATAAAAAGGACGATAACGTTGATTAAAGGAGCGGAGAAGAGATTAGTGTGCACCAGCACCTAGGGGCTATTTTACTGCCTTTGGATAACCATGTGGATTTATTTTTAAACCAGTGCTTATTCCATACCTGTTTTGTGCTTTCACATGCTTCTCTCGTCCTCATGGCAGCTAAATGGTAGCTCTTGTGTTTTACGTCTGAGGAACATGAAATGCAGAGAGGCAGAGTGACTTGTCTGCGGTTGCGCAGTTAATATACGGCAGAGCTGGACGGAACCGCCACCGGATCGTCGAGCCTTGGAAGCCAGCGTTCTGCCCATGTCATGGGCCTTTTCCAGCCCCAGGGCAACCTCGGGGGGATTCATCTGTCCTCCAACGAAATACTGGCTAAGACCCTTCTAGATGCTGGGGACACACGGGTGAAGAGGACAGGCAAGGTCTTAGAGTATACATTCTAGCAGGGAAACCACACAGATTTAATGGCTAAATAATGTCCGATGGCTGTGAAGGAAGGAAAACAAAATAATGAGTTAGAGGGCCTGTAGGGAGGGGTTGGGGAGGGAGGTCAAGAAAGAAAGGACCCTCCAAGGGGGTAACATTTGGCTAGATCCTGAAAACTAAGGAGGAGCTCACCCCTGGAAGATCTAACAGGAAAGCCCTAGAAAAATGGAACAGCAAGTGCGAAGGCCCTGAGGCAGGACCTGCCTGTAAGGCAGGCAAGTGCCAGGAATTGAAAGAAAGCCAGAGCAAGAGAAGGAGGCAGAGATGGGGCGGGAAAAGTGAGCAGAAAGGAGATGATAGGAATTTCATTCTTGCACAGCAGGAAGGCGCTACAAGGAGTCAAGCAGAGGAGGGACATATCTAATTTATGTTTTTAAAGGTCACTCTGGTGGTATGGAGTTGCCAAGGAGAAGTATCAATAAATTCAGTGAAAAAAGAAGTTTGAAACAAAACAGGATGTCTGCTGTGAGGACTGGAGCAGCATGCGGAGGCCCTAAACGGGGTAGGGGTTACACCCAGGGAGAACTCTGTCTCCACCTCCCCTCTCCTCTCTCCTCTACCACCACCCCCTCACTTGAGGAGGCCAGCCCTCTGAGACCCAAAGGGAGATGGGAGAGAGAACTGGCAGAGAGAAGGAGGCATTTGGGAAAAGAGTGTCCTATTGTCCCCTGCCACCCCAGAGACTGGCTTCAAAGTCCGGGGACTTTTCCCAGCCTGCCCCTGGGAGGCACCAGAGGCAGGAGGAGGAGATAAGAACAAGGAACAGGGTGTCAAGACTCTGCCATTTCCTTCTCTTCCAGAGGAGAGACCCAAAGGGAGCTAACCCTTGTTCAAAAGAAACAAGAATGGGAACAAGTAAGGGAGGTTCTGTTTCTCCCTTTCCAGTGACCAAGGGCTGGGGACAGTCCCATGATGGGATCAAAAGGTTAAGCATCTTTGTCAGATCAAAGTCTCAACTGGGAGGAGGGCCGTGCAGGGGCAAGTGGTTTCTGGGAGGCTTTGGAGGCATCCAGGACTTTGGCAGCTTGGGGTCTGGAATTTGAAGGGAGGGGTGGGTTGGTGGATGGTTCGCTTGCACTTGGCAGGGAAGGGATCCTACCCAGCACAATCCCATTGCTGTTCCAAAGTGGGACAACCACTGTCCACCTCAGGCCTCTAACATAGCAAGGAGAGCACACCTTGTAAGTAGGAAAAACAGCACCAGCCGAGTGGTAGTGAAACTGAAGACCCCTTGAGCGGAACCCCGTTGGCCGGATCCTGCTCTGCACTGAGACAGTGCGCCCGCCACAGAACCACAGAAGCAGAGAGAGGCAGCCTGCGTCCAATCCAGTCAGCTGCCGAGTCCCAGCCCCCTCCCCCGCCTTTCTCAAACTCTCCCTCCTACTCTTGTACCTCTATGGGCTTCCTTTAAACCAGATTTCTGAAGTCTTTTCCTGATTAGCCCGGCTCCGATGTCTATTGCCCCTCCTTCCCTTTTGGGAAGGGAGAGAAGGAAACTAACATTTATTCAGGGGTCACTTGGAGTCAAGAACTTTGTATATACTGTTTTATTCATTCCTTATGACTCTTATGAGAAAAATATTTATGTTCCTTTTACAGAAAGGTTAAGGACCTTGCCCAGAACACACAGCTAAAATGTGGTGCCAGCAGGATTTGAATCAGGTCTGCTTCCAAAGCCCTGCTTGCTTATCTTCGCTCTTAGAGCCGCCTGGGCATCTCTGCGACTTCTTTGTGTATCGGTGCACACTTTTCTGTGCTTTTTCTCAGCTGTTCTCATTCTCTTCCACCTGTAGATTGAGCCCTACCTTTGGTTTCTCTCCTGTCGTCCCAACTGCTTTGTGCTAATGATGACCGTGCATCTTCTGATCCATCCTTTCTTCAGAGGTGCCTTGATTTTTGGTTGGTTGTTGGAAGTCACGTCCTCATGCATGGTAATTCTTGTGTTCTCCTTCACCTGTACCTGGATAGAAGTGCTGTTTGTCCTCTGTCATTACCAAGGAACAGGGACTGAGCATCCACTGTGTGCTCACAGGATGCTGTCACTGGATAGAAAATCACTTGATGTTCACATCAAACCTGGATGCCAATGTCCACAGCAGACTCATTTGTAATAGACCCAAACTGAAAGCAACAAAGATGTCCTTCAACAGGTGAACAGTTAAGCAAACTCTGGTACTAACACGCCAGATTATGACTCGGCAATAAAAAGGAATGAACTGTTGATACACATAACAATTTGAGTGGATCTTCAGGGAATTGTGCTGAGAGGTAAGCCGACCCCACAACTCACATGCCATATGACTCCTTTCATATAACATGTTTGCAATAAAACTTGAGAAACGGAGCACAGCATGTGGTTGCCAAGGATCTGGGATGGGCAGTGGTGAGCGGGTTACGGAAGGACAACATGAGGGATCCTGTTCCCTGTAGGGTGGTAGTTGTTCAGAATCTGGATTGCGACAGCTCAGGTGTACACAGGCGACAAGATTGTCGGAAAGTAAACACGCACGCAAACACACACGCATGCCGCAGGTGAGTCAAAGGGGCCATCTGCATGGGATTGGTGGAATATATCAGTGTCAATATCCCGCTTGTGATATTACACTAAGTTTTGCTAAAAGTTACCATTTAGCAAAGTGTATAAGTAATCTCTCTGTATTATTTCTTTTAACTGCATGGGAATTTACAGTGATCTCAATTTTAAAAAAAGATTTGAGAGATTTCCTGCCCTCAAGGGCCTCACAGTCTCGGCGTGTCCCCTGTTCCTTTTCTCGGCCTCTGTCCTGCTCTGGCTCAGGGCTGAGCGCTGTTGAGACATAATAAATGGGTGGTCTGATTTTTCTCATTTTTCTCGGGGAAGAAATCGCTGTGTGGTCAGTGAAGGGCCATCCATTCCGGTTAATCTTCAAGCCTCTTCCTGATTTCCCCAATCCCAAGCTCCTGGACTTTGCATTTTGTTAAGGGAGAATTGGAAGGGGGAAATCACCTAGAGCCTTGGGGGTCGCCCGCCCCCCCCAGATTAGGGGTGTCGGAGGAAGGCCACAGAGAAGAGGCCAGAGAATTCTCTGTGGCTCGGCGCCCCCAGACTCCCCCCTGTAGGGCCCGAGACCGCCCTCCGTTCCCGCGGCCCTGCCCTCTCTCTCGCTCCCGCGCTGGAAAGAGGAAAGGTGCCCAGAACCCTCACATCCTGGAACAGGCTTCATGAGTAACCCTTCTAGGGAAGCAGCGCAGCTGTTTCCTGCCCCGCCTCGCTGCTCCCTCCTCGGCCGCCTCACCTATGGTCCCACGTGGCACCGGCTTCCACCACCGCCTGCCTCCCGGGGCCAGGCCACCGAGGGAGGCCCCCCGGGACGGGGGGGACGAGCCTGCCGCCGGGCCTGGGACCTCCGCCAACCTCCCCGGCCACCCCACTGTGTCCCCCCGCCCCAGCCAAGCTGGAAGCAGCCGGCCGGGACCCAGCAGCTGGACACAGCAGGGGTGGGCCAGCCACGCTCCCTCTCACTCCCGAGCAGCAGCTGAGGGGCTGGGGATAAACAACCCCTCTTCCTCGGGGACTCTCCGACAGCCACCACCTAATCTCATCCTCGGCTCGGCTTTCCTGAGAGCATCCATGTCACAGCCGAGCCCAGTGGCAGCTTGGGACCCAGGCCTCCGCGGGCAGGAGGAAGCAGTCCTGCGTGCAGCCCGCCGGCACCCCTGGGGGGGGGGGAAGGCACGGACGAGGGACAGCTGCTTCCTTCTTGCCCCTCCCATGATACCCACGAGACGAGGGGGTACCGACCTGGGCCTGGGGTTTCCCAGCTCAACTGAGAAACTATTTCCTTTCACAAAGAGGCATGTAATTAGCCTGTGGGAAATGGGGGGAACCTGGAGATCCAGCATCCGAGTGTCTGTTGGCTACTCTGACAAGAGGGGGGCGGCAGAGAGATGAGAAGCCCCCCTTCCAGCCTCCCATCCTCCAAAATACACACACACTGGGTCCTCTGCCCGTTTCTCTCTTGGACCCTCACCCTGGCCACACTCTGGGTGCCCTAGAATGTACGGACTGCCTTTGCCAAGGGTGGGGGGGGGTGCCGCGTGGAGGGAGGCAGGCAGAGGCAGGACCACCCCTCCCCCCACTCCCCAGAGGAGGGTGGTCCTGTGTGGGACTGGCCTCCCTGCTCCACCTTTCACCTTCACTCTCCACTCACGCCAGCCATCCCGGGACCGTAGGCGTGGATGTCCACCTAGGTGTGGATGGCAGTCCCAGGCTTCCCCAGCACCCAGAGCTCCCTCCTTCATGGGGACCTACTGCAGCATGAGAGAGGCAGGGCTAAGTGGGGGCTCCCACTACTCCCAACCCACCCCCTCCTCAGCCCGCGTTAGCGCAGCCCTATCTCCTAGGCAGAGCTCCCACGTGAACCGTTTCACGAGGCGGACTGGTGACCTGTGGTGTGCACCACCCACCACCCACCACCCACCACCACCTAACCACGGACATCTGACTAGCCGGGAGAATGCCCTTCTGAGGCAGGCCTGGCCTGTGCCCTTCCCGAATGTTCGAGCATTCCAACACAGACCCTGTCTGGCTCCATCCACAAATACCAAGATGTACATAAGAAGCCCGTTGTTTGCCAGCTACTTTGTAGGACAAGAATAAACAAACAGATAGGGCCTGAAGCAAGGCATTGAGGAGACTCAGAGGATAGGGCGCCAGGGATGCTGAGGCAAGGAGGCTCGGTGGTTCCCAACCCTTCCTCCCATCCCCGTATTCGCAGATTGCACCATCATCCCACCCTCAAGAGAAAACACAGAGGAATGTAACTTGCTTTGGCAACAAGGATGAAGGCCCTATAGTTCCCCGCTGGGGCTCCCTGCTTATGCTACTGATATGTTACCAACTTGTCATCCCCTGGGGTGGAAATACCACAGGGCGGCCTCCTACTAGGCAGTTTCACTTAGGATCCTCACTCCCACTCTGAGAAGCAGAACTTACTGACATAGTTAACAGTCTGAGAAACAGACCAGGGAGGCCAAGTGTCTCGTGAAGCAAGGGCCCAGCTGGTTGCTTTGTGGAGAACCAGAACTCAAGCCCGGGTCCCTGAATTTCTGTCAAGAGCTTTTGTTTGTTTTCCATTGTATCTCTCTTTTCACTGTTTTCTGTCAATCCATTGCTCCCTGATGCTTCTACTAGAGGCCGGATATTCCGGGAGGCCAATGAAAGGAACCAAAATACAATCGATCAGCATTGACCTTAGTTAGTAAAAAGGTTGCAGAGTGTCGTGGTTGTTGGGCTATGGGATCCGGGGTACATGGTTCGAGGATGTCAAGACCTCCGTTTCTTCCTCTGTAAATTGGGGAGAGCGGTATTACCTGTATCTGAAGGGACTGTCACGAGGATTCAAGGAGAGAAGTCCTGGTAAATGTTCAAGACGGTTCCTCGCACTCAGAAACAGGAGTTACTGTTATTATTAACACAGTGTCAGAAGAAGTAGAAGTTGACAGCCAAAATGAGTTTCCCAGGGTGAGATGTACATTATTAAAAGATGTTACCGTGTATGTTCTCTTTGCTCCGTTCTTGAACATGAACATCTGTGGTTTGTCGAAGACGTTTTCAGGGTCCAGCTGTCTTTCCAGGAAGAGAATGAAAAAAACCCTCAAAACCAAGGCCTGGAGTCCAATAGCAGGCAGCATCCTTAAGTCACAGGATAAAAAGCAGAGGTGCCAGAGAAGGGCTGTGACAGTGGCATTCATCGAAGGGAAAAGGATCAGTTTTGTCTCCGGGGACTCTTACAGAGAGATGAAGCATCCAAGGATGAAGACAATTATTTCCAGGAAAGGCAAATAAGGTTTCAGCTATAGAATTTCATTGGTGCTCTTGGGCCAAACCCCAAAAGGATGCAGTAACTGCTCTGTCTCAATATCATCACCTAGACCAAGTTGCCTTTTCCAGTCAGGAGAAAAGGGCAAAGACTTGGTCCCACTGATCCTTTGGCATGATTTAAACCACCAGTGGTTCTCAAATGTCAGCGTGCTCCAGAATCACAATGGCTTGTGAAACCCATTCTGTTGGGCCCCACCCCCACGGTCTCTGATTCAGTAGGTCTGGGATGGTATCAGAGATTCTGCACTTTGAACAAGTTCTCAGCTGATGCTGAAACTCTTGGTCCCAAGATCACATTTTGAGACCACTGGATGAAAGCACTTTCCTATGGGCAGCAAAGCAGATCAAATTGCAGAACCCTTAATACCTTGCTTTCCAATGCATATAACAGTTACATGGAGTTATTAATTATTACTCTCTTCTATCACATAGATTAGAAAATAAAGATGTGTATTATCAATTAAGAATTTTATGTTGAGGGGTGCCTGGGTGGCTCATTCGGTTAAGTGTCTACCTTCAGCTCAAGTTGTGATCTCAGGGTCCTGGGATCGAGCCCTGCATTGGGTTCCCTGCTCAGCGGGAAGCCTGCTTCTCTCCCTCCCTCTGCTGCTCCCCCTGCTTGTGTGCTTTCTCTCTCTCTCTCTCTCTCCATCAAATAAATAAATAAAATCTTAAAAAAAAAAAAAAAAGAATTTTATATGGAAAACAGAAAAAAAAACTCAGGCGAAGAAATCTCTTTTGAAAGTCTGATAGGGGCGCCTGGGTGGCTCAGTCAGTTAAGCGGCTGCCTTCGGCTCAGGTCATGATCCCAGGGTCCTGGGATCGAGCCCCGCGTCAGGCTCCCTGCTCAGTGGAGAGTCTGCTTCTCCCTCTCTCTCTGCCTACTTGTGCTCTCTCTCTATCTCTCTGTCAAATAAATAAATAAAATCTTTAAAAAAAAAAAAAAAGAAAGAAAGTCTGATTGACATACTATCAAGTGAGTAGAGCAAAAGGCCTCAAGAGGCAGGGTTCCGTATTCGTCACGCTAGTCCTTCACCATTGGATGCCTTCCTGTGGAGAACCTTGCCTTGTGTCCCTCTCTGTGACCAAGCTCATGTTCTGACTCCACAAGAAGGCTGTGACTTCCTTGTCTTCCAGACAAGAAGGCTGTAAACTTTCCTAGTTCACAGCTAAGTTTTCTTAATACCACACTCATATAAGAGGGAACAAAAATCCAGTTCTCACGACCTTAAATGCTGACACTTGTCCAAAATGCCTAATGAGGAGGAAGCATGTGTCATGTACTTTCACAGAACTCAGTGATGGTAACTGGGTTGAGAAAAGTGAAAATTTTACTAAAGCCAAAATGACCAGTTCTAGCTCCTTGAACAAGATAACATGACAAGATGAACTTTCGACTTCTGGGACTTATCTATACAGGAAGCACAAGGGATGTTCTTTAAAATCTGATGGAAGAGATTGTTACAAGATGACAGGCTCCTGACCAGAATGTCAGAATTTATAGTCTGACCGTTACTGAACTTACATAAACCAAACTTTTTTTAAAGGCCTCCTCACTCTCTGTTGAAATTGGGTCTTTCTTCCCCAAGGCTGAAGAGAATTTGCGGGGGAGGAGGGAGGCATCCATCTCGTCGCTGTAGCTTATCCCTGAGGTTCAGTTGCCAAGATGCGCTGCGTCTATAAAAGGCTCTCCTGATAGGGGCCGTCCAAAAAAGCAGAATAGGGAGGCTCCAGGATCGTGAGAACACAGGAGAGACCACACTGTATGACTACAACTGTTCAGTTGAGGCCCCTGGGTTCTGTCCCTGAGAATGACTCCAGGGGATAGTTGGGTGGCTTCGTCTCCAGTATGAAGACGGAAGACACAAAACAATGCTGATTTCATATCCCCAACATATGCAACCAACCACTATTTCGAATCAGTTTTCTCATCCAAATGAGTGAGCCCCCATTGAAATAGACGTCCCCATACAGTTTGTAACCGCTGGATGAAAATTTTTTTCCTCTGAGAGGCTGAAGAAACATTCAACTGCAATCAGCTCTGTGTACTTATATTACTAAAAACACACTTTTAGGGGCGCAGGTGACTCGGGAGACGCCGTCACTCTTCCCTCCCTTCAAAAGCTGCCCTGTATTGTGGGTTGGTTAAAGTTTACCCTTTTGCAAGAGTGTTCTTGCTAATAAATAACTCATTTGTACTTCAGAGACAAAGCTAAAAGGATTTCAGTTCTGCAGGAAGGTTTTCACCACCACATACCTTGCCTAGAGGTACATTGCTGCTTTTGTTTGAGGCTGGTCGGCGGCCAGTGCCAAGGGCACCTCGGGTGTAGGGCGAGCGCTTTCCCAGGCTCACTTAGGTGCACGGGAGAATCGGGCCCTCATTATCCCCCTTTTATAACAAGGACAGTCGGGCATGAGGTGGGGGGAGACGCGGGGGGGCAGGTGCGTAGGTGACTTGCCTGAGATAACCTCATAAACTGATCTTCCGCTTCAGCCACCATCAGCCACAAAGCTTCTTGAAGCAGGTCACAAGTGGAGGAAAGACGACGGGGGGTTTCAGTACAACAAAGGACTGCTCATGCTAGAGTGGGCATGACATGTTCTTCTCAACTCTGCTGCCGAGCGCGTCCAGTTTTTGGAAGAATCCGATTTTAAATATTTCATGCTTCAGTTCCTTAAACCATAAAAATATCCCAGAAATGCCACTGAGATCCAAACTGTATCTTTGACTGGGTTTCCTATAGGGGAGTAGGACAAAAGTCTTCACTGTACCACAGGTCCCAATTTTTGGTTTGGGATATAGTCACCATAATTTTCATTGTCAATAAATATTGCCGACTAGGGGCGCCCGGGCAGCTCAGTTGGTTAAGCGTCTGCCTTCGGCTTGGGTCATGATCCCGGGGTCGTGGGATCGAGCCCCACATCAGGCTCCCTACTCAGCGAGAGCCTGCTTCTCCCTCTCCCTCTGCCTGCTGCTCTGCCTACTTGTGCTCTCTCTCTCTCTCTCTGTCAAATAAATAAATAAATAAATAAATAATCTTTTTTTTTAAAGATTGTTTTAATTTATTCGACAGAGAGAGACAGACAGAAAGAGGGAACACAAGCAGGGGGAGTGGGAGAGGGAAAAGCAGGCTCCCCGCTGAGCAGGGAGCCCGGTGCGGGGCTCGATCCCAGGACCCTGGGACCATGACCTGAGCCGAAGGCAGACGCTTAACGACTGAGCCACTCAGGTGCCCCATAAATAATCTTAAATATATATATATATTGTGGCTAATTCAGAGGGGATCTCTAGAAGCAACAAGTGTTCTGGCAACTCCCATTTCTACTGTCTGGCATTATTTATTTCTTAATTTTTTTTTCTAAAATACTCTCTCTGCCCAGTGTGAGGCTTGAACTCACGACCCCGAGATCAAGAGTCACCTGCTCTACTGACTGAGGCAGCCAGGTGCCCCTCCACTGTCTGGCATGATTATTGTCTGCACTTAGACTTGAGTCTCCCAGAGAGGGGCATCTGCTTCTCTAGACTGCTCAGTGGTGTGATGCCTAGAGAAGAGTGAGCGGCCCTTGAACCAAATATTTGGTCTTGTTGCTTCACTTGAGGGCGTGGGGAGAGAATGAGGGAAAGCAAGATGAGAGGAGGAACGGAGGAACGGCCTGCTTCGCTGATGGCCCAAGACTGGCCCATTGTGTGAGGCCTAGGACAACAGCTGATCTCTTTACCCTGCATACCTGCATTCACACCAGTGCTTCCCTACAATGAAGCTTTGGAAGCTCAGCTCTGCACTGTTCCAGGTTTGCCAGGAAATGCTGTTGGTCTTGTACTTGAGCCAGCAATGTGGCTCTCCGTCCATAAGATAGCAGGTTCCCCAACCACTTCGAGGCATACCTGGTTCGTGTATAAACAATATTTTTGCCCCAGAAACAGTATATCCATAGAAACCATTCATTCACAAAAACAAGAGAAGGAAAAGAGAGATAGTGGTAAATGAGGTCAGAGGCAGGAGAAAAAGATTAAACAGGTGGGGCTTGGAGCTTGTAACTGAGCCGTGGCATGCATTAGATATGAAGTTAGGTTACTGAAGCCCCAGGTTAGGTTCAGAGATCTCCAGAGAATGTCAACTGAGGGGCGCCTGGGTGGCTCAGTCGTTAAGCGTCTGCCTTCGGCTCGGGTCATGATCCCGGGGTCCTGGGATCAAGCCCCACATCGGGCTCTCTGCTCAATGAGGAGCCTGCTTCTCCCTCTCCCACTCCCCCTGCTTATGTTCCCTCTCTTGCTGTGTCTCTCTCTGTCAAATGAATAAATAAAATCTTAAAAAAACAAAACAAAACTGAACCTAAAACACTAGTATGTGCTATATAATAAATGAAACTTAAACAAACAAAAAAGAATGTCACCTGAGTCCTCAACTCAAAAAGACAGTCTTACAAAAGAGCTTTGTTATGTCATTATTGTTAAAAACTTTAGAAGTAAGACCACATTTTAAAAAGGCTTAGTATTTTATTCCACTAGGGCTGAATGAGTGAACTACAAGAGAACCGAAGTGAGGATGCACGGATTTCTATTGTCACTGTCTCTACACTTTTTATCGATTCTATCACTACACATACTCAGTTCAATGTGGACGAGAATCACTTCTTGCCACCTAACCAATCAGCTGGAGTTACCAAATCGGTAATCTTATCCTAGAAGTTTAGGCCATCATTGTTCTTGCTCTAATTACTTTCTACCTTCTTCAGAGCCTTACCTAAACATCCACCCTCATCTCTTGCAGTTGGGAGATCACTGACCACATGTAGACTACATATTCCTGCTTCTACCCGAGTTGGAAAGAGTACACCTGTTCAATGCGTTACAGTTCACATCGGCCAAGGAAGTGGTCTTACACGTTCTACTAAAAGGGCTTGCGAGTGTGTTCACTACATATATTATTATCTACTAATAGCTAATACATTACCAATAGTAGTAATATATACACAATCTTCCACAACCCATTCCTTAAAGCCAAAATTTTAGACAAATCATTTCTAGGTGCTACCTTAGAGCTAAATCAAGGCAAACTAGTATTTCCAACATTTTGTTATCGTATTTTTAAGTAATCACTTGCTTTACTAGGATGGAAACTCTGGGTGCACCCTCTCACTCCCTGACCCCAGAATTAGTACGGTATCTGTTACACAATATTTGTCCAGGACTTTCGTACTGAAACGGGCACACCCATGAATAATGCTGATTTCTCCTAGCCAAAACATGTCAAAATGGGTACCTGTCCATTCTATTAAGATAATGGAGGGAATGAGAAGCATGCCATCAAGATAAAGGAACAAAAGTTACCACGGTACCTTGAAAACAAGTTTCAGTATTCGTTGTATGCGAACATGTGTTCGTACTGCTTGTGCAAGAGACAAGGCTTTTGAGCTGGAGGGCAATTTCAAAAGACAACATCTGTTTCAAAATAGAGCCGAGAGTTCACAGTTGCATTTTGAAATCTCAACATACCCTTTCATTTTGGGATATTATCCATGTAGGTCTCGGGGGTTGTGAAAAGAGAACATAAGCAGACCGATGTGCATAAATCAAGAGATCCCGGGGGCGCCTGGGTGGCTCAGTCGTTAAGCGTCTGCCTTCGGCTCAGGTCATGATCCCAGAGTTCTGGGATCGAGCCCCGCATCGGGCTCCCTGCTCGGCGGGAAGCCTGCTTCTCCCTCTCCCACTCCCCCTGCTTGTGTTCTCTCTCTCACTGTCTCTCTCTCTCTCTGTCAAATAAATAAATAAAATTAAAAAAAAAAAAAAAAAAAGAGATCCCATTTCCCACTTAGAATTCAGAACAGACGACTGCCTCATACACTAGGGTGTGAAGTGGGCAGACAGATCACAGAACGGTTCTAATGCAAGTAGGTGGGAGGGTGTCCTGATACAGAGGAGAGCGCGAGGGGACAGTCTCTAAAAGTGAGTTGGGAGGATGCCTGACTGGTTCAGTCAGGAGAGCATGTGAGTCTTGATGCCGGGGGCGTGAGTTCAAGACCCACGTTGGGCCTAGAGCTTACTAAATAATAATAATAATAATAACAATAAGAAAAATAAAAATAAATAAAAATGAGCTGGGGGAGCTGCAATTCCTTTAGCTAAGTATCTGGAGGACAGACACTGCCCTCTAGTGGCAGAGGATAAGGCCCGTGTATATAGTCAGGATGACGAATACTTTCCTCAATAGTCACTATCTTAAGACATAATCAGAAAATAAAAGCTTTTAAATAACTTGAAGCTTCATATCTAGGGGCCACAAGGACTCTCAGGTAAATTAACAATAAGTTTTCATATCTTATCGAAAAGAAATTTTTCCTTTTAAATCTTTTATGTTAGTTATTGGACTGACTCACATTTATCGGTGTTACTGAGATGCTAAAGAACAGCCAAATGGTCCAAAGGTTATCAGGAAGGAGGCTCAAGGGGTCCATTTATACAAGATAGTGGGGGCCGGTTTTAGAAACCACAGCTGCAACAACTCAAAGCGCACAGAGCTAACAACCTGATTTCAAAGCCTTGTTGTATCCTAATACCAGCCGCGACAAACCACATCCTACCTGAACCAGTTTATGCGCCATGACATTGGAGGGACGACAAACATCTGGCCAATCTCAGTTGTTGGGAAAACTCAATGAGGTATTATGTAGACAGAAACTCTTCACATATTGCAAAGTGCTGTACATCTACAGTATTAAATGACAGGGTGGTAATGCTCATGGACAAGAGTGGAAGGAGTGCCAGGTCTGTTTATGCCTCTGATGTTTGTCCTCCTGATGGTTTTTGAAATTCCTTATACCAGACTACATTTCTCCAGCATTGTACTGAAACAGAAATTTGGTATGTTAATCATAAAACGCCTAGAGATTTTTTTTTTTTTTTTTGAGATAGAGTGGGAGCACGTGAGGGACGGAGGGGGAAGGGGGAAAGGGCAGAGGGGCAGAGGGAGCGGGAGAAAGAGAATCTTAAAAAGCAGGCTCCACGCCCAGCAAGGAGCCCTCCCCGGGGCTCGATCTCATGACCCCGAGATCATGACCTGAACAGCTATCAAGAGTTGAGCACTTAACTGACTGAGCCACCCAGGCGCCCCGAACACCTAGAGATTATTGAGGAAAAGTGGCTGGTTCTTCTGAAGTCAACTTTGACCTGGGACAAACAACTCTTAAGCACGAAATAAAGTTATCTAGTCACTGAGCGGTAACAGCACACAAAAGCATTTAATTTCAAAGCCAAGCTGAATTGGTATGTTAATTACAATATTTAGATGACAAGGCAAGAATGTGAACAAGGGGAAAGGTTGAAAAGAATAGCTACAATATCAGCCCAATTCTAACGAGGGTTCTTATACCATGTATCTAAGTAATATTTAGCTCTAAATTGCAGGTTAGTGTACTTCATATGGGTATCTGAAATTGAATGCAAATATCTGTTTTTTGAGTATAAATATTATCTTCCTCCATATATTATTGTTGAAACAATTTTGCCCTCTACAACTTCATAACCTTGGATGTGAACATGAGGAAAATGCTAACTAGGAATCCTCGTGCACCCAGGCCAGTGCTCCCCTGATAATCAGAAGTTAGGGAATCTACCACCTCTTCATTCCATACTCTTTAAGTATTAATTACTCCTTTTGACTTTTGAGACAAGACATGCCTTTCTTGTCACCAACAACAGTGATAGTCACTGTTAGTTTCTAAAGAATTCATTCAGGAAGCAGGTTCCCCCCAAGTCAGGCTGGATTGGGAGCTGACAGGTCAAAGGTGATCAACTATATGTCAGTGTGTTTGCTTAAGAGTGTTATAAGAAGTACACAGAGCACACATCTGGGTTATAAAAGCCCTTTTATAAAGCCATTTTTAAACAAAACAAAAAAAAAAGTTTACAAAAGAAAAAAAGATACAGAAAAAGAATAACTTGCTTCATATGTCCCAAAAAGAGAAAAAAAATAAAGGGGACAATGCCAACATGCTCAACAATAAAGGGTTCTTTTTCTTATTTTTTTTAATACAAAATACAAGCAAAGGATACACATACTCAAAACAGAGCTCAGGAGCAGACACGCAGTCCTGGAGACCCTTCAATAAAAGAAAGCAGGAGTTTGTTTTTTCTTTGTCTATGCAGATACATACAGAGACTGGGATATGTAAAAATTAAGTATCACAAAAGACCATCACACAAGTCTACCAACGCATGTTGCATCTATAATTCACGAACATGGTCAACAAAATCATGTTCACTTCAACCTCATTTCATTTAAATTAAAAAAGAAATCTTTTAAATAAAGTGGTTACATTCAAACTTTAACTTCCTTAGTACCACGGGCTGCAGAAGTCAGCACCGCGGTGGTATGGCAAGGATGCTCAACCGCCTGGTGTCTGATCATGTATCTAGCAACACTGCAGTAGTAAGAAAGGGATGCCCCCCGTCTCAGCCCATGGACTAATTAAATACATTTAAACAGGTTCCTCTCTATAATCCTTCCTGCTCAGAACATAGATTAAGAACTAAAATCAAGGAAGACTGGGAGTTTTAGAGCTGGCAAAAACGAAGTCTGAAAGATGAATCAAGGCAAACAATTACTGAGAACTTGGCTGCTGCTTAACCTGGCAAGTCTTCAAGTCTTTCCTTAAATCTTGCAGGAATTAGGTGTATAAGGTTTGTTGCAACATGTTCATGGTAAACAAACTCTACTTAGAGCTCTTATTTACAAATCTTGTAACAAATACTTCTGGAGGAAAAGAAGAAGTCACTAATTTCCCGAAGACGAAAGTTTACTTGCCAGACATATACAAACACACACTCACACACACACCCACACAATACTTCGGGGGGTTTTATACATGTTATTTAGGGCATAAGCTGAGTACTATACCCCTACACCCCATTGAAAAAGGAACAACCAAAAAAAAAAAAATCCCAATTTTACCCTCCCCCCATAAATCTAGAAAACCCTCCCTTCACCCCTGATGTACAAAGTGTATGCACAATGGTGGCATTCCACCAGCCAGACAAAGCATGTTCAGACAGATGTCACCAGCTCAGTCCCTCCATTGGCATGGCAACAGGCAGGTTTACGGGACTTTTCCCAATAGTGGTTAATACACAGTCAGCACCACTGTGAATTTTGTGAATTAGGCTTCGGAAAAAAGTGTAATTTAGGGATTTGGGATTCAAAGAGTCATTTTGTATCAAGTTTATCCCAAGACGAAGGGAAAACGGGTTGCAGATGGAAACTTGGCTATAGATAGCTTGATGTCCCAATATTCAAACTAAGTCCCTTTTCCAATAAACCCAGCTCTATGCACAGAGAAAAGACAATTTTCTGACCCCAAGAGCAAACAGCTTGTTATATTTTCCCTATCCCGCGGCAGGAAATGTTTATTACTTGTTCTGCCTAAGTATCTGTCTGAATGCCATTAAAGAGCAGAGCCCAGGTTTTGTCCTTTCCAAACTCCTAAGGTGATAGTTTCTTCACAGTGCAGCTACGGGAGACGCAGGAACAGAAAGAACTCGTCAAATCCAAACCCCCACTCTTCGGAACAGCAGCAATGGCCACATGATCTTTTATAAAGCTTTCCCTGTTGCTCCTGGTAAATTCTGCCCTTGCCTTCCTACTACTCAAAGCAGCTCCTAAACTGGTTTAAAGAAAAGCACCTCTTTCTCCCAACCAGTTCTCTAAAATCCACTTGTTACTTTTATGTTCATGGATAAAAGAAGAAACGTTTAAAGAAAAAAAAAAAGCATCTAGTTCAGTCTAGCTGACCATATCCACGAGTGTCAACCTTTACTGGATTGTAACCTCAAATTCCACTCTTGATTCGTTACCTAAAAGAAAATGCTCTTTCAACAAGTGCCAAGGATAAGTATGAACTGAGGATTGAAATGGAGGCAAATCAGTTACTGTGGGGGGAAAAAAAAACAGTATGCAAGCTCCTTCCTGGGAAATCAACTATTCTTCTTCCAGAGGAAACACTGTTACCTCCCTAAGGGAGGGCACACCCCTTAATTTCCCTTCATGGACTCCACAGGGAGTGGGGCTATGAAAGGGAGAGATGCTTCAGAAAGCAGGACAAACCTCCTGTCACTGAAATTAACGTGTACCCTGTGGGCCGCTCCCGGGACTCCATCTGAGGTGGGGAGGGCTAAAAGCAGCAGGAAGTTACGGATTTAAGAAGATGCAAGCTACCCATTTCTAGCTGTGGACGTTGGGGAGGGAAGTCTGAAAATACAGCATCGTAAGAACCAGAATGTAGTGTCAGTCAGCATTAGCTGCCGAGATCCATGTTCCAGAGGTAAACCTAACAGAGCTAAGAGAAATCAGGTACCACAAACAAGCACCTTCCGAGTGAATGTCTCACTTCCTGAGCACTGCAAACAAGACCATGAACGACACTCTTGCCCCTTCGCCACAGGCACGCTAGGGGGAGAAATGGGATTGAGTCAAGGGTGGTGCCAAAGGCCACGGTCAGCTTCTAGCTTGTAGCCTGGTCCTGACGTCGCTACCAAGCCTGACTATGGAGCACCTATTTCCAGTTGAGACACCACAGTTGTCCTGCTATATGCATGCATGATTTGAGGGGAAGGCTAGAGTATTTTAAATCATCAATAAAAAGTGGAGAAAACAAAGGTCTTTCAGAGCCTGTCTTATTTGGGGACACAGATCCTTTTGTCTAGTCCATTAGAAATATATAAGACATTTTTCAATCTCATGAATTTTTAAAAAAGGGATCGCAACCAAATGCACACAAGTCACCTAGAAGACAGGATTACCTCTAAAGAATGAGCGTATTATCACAGAGATGTTAGTGCAGATTAATATATTAAAGAGACCGTGTTACATAAAATACTGAGGCTAAAGTTTTAAAAGACCCCCCCATCTTCACGAAACATAATCTAAGAAAAGTCCAAATGTTACTAGGAATGTAGGACTTACAAACCCCTAAAAACAGAAGTGCATGGTGGAAACACTGAGAAGTCTTTTACTAGATGAACACGAACCTTCTTGTTAAAATTGGATACCCTAACAAACCCACTAAAGCAAACAGAATAATCTTTATCACCCTCTTACAAAGTTCACCACTCTAAAGTTAACCATCATGAAAGGTAATAACCCAACTGCAACTTACGTTCAAGTTTTGCATTTTTGGCCAAGTACTAAAATCTCCAAATTCATTCTCTAACACACGCCGCGCACAACAGTGAAATGACTCTGCCACTGGGTGTTATTTTAAAAAGTCACAGAGTAAGGATAGTCTTTAAAGTGTCTTAAAAATCAGAGTAAAAACATTCCTTAAATAACCTTTTGTCCTAGGAACATCTGCAAGAAAGCCATGTTGTCTGAGAGAAAAACATGCGCTAACTTAAAAGACAGAAAGAAAACTGCGTAAGATACTGAAGCAGCACACCTACATAAAGGCAGAGGTTAAATTTCACTATTTTTTTTTTTCAACTTACTAGCACACTAAGACCCCTAACCCTTGCTCCCATGAGCTCATGGTATCAGGATGTGGAGGATCAAACCTACAGAACGATCTCCTACTTTCATAAGGCATGGAAAGTCTGTTCTCGGTGGCATATGGGCTC
Organism: Phoca vitulina; assembly: GCF_004348235.1. Lineage (NCBI taxonomy): Eukaryota > Metazoa > Chordata > Mammalia > Carnivora > Phocidae > Phoca > Phoca vitulina. The sequence continues at coordinate 18,737,629 of NW_022589729.1, read as the reverse complement.
CTAACCACATGGTCTCCCTAGCCCTGAGCCCCTGAAACTTCGGCTTTAAGCAATGTGAGCAGTAAGCAGGGGCACCGGGAGAAAGACAAAAGCAAACTGAACGGTGTGGGAGCAGCATTTACCATACTCCCAGTCAAGCACAGAATGTGAAGTGAAGAAGAGAGCCCGGAGCAATCATGTCTTAGAGCACAACTTGCAGGCTCTGGGGATGCGGTATGCAGTGGTACCCTGGGCAGGAGCAGGAAGCCGAGAGATGCACTTCATGTGTCTACAAAGAAATGCGAAGATAGGTATGTGAAAAGACAAATGTTCTATCCCCAAATAAAAACAGAGCATGGTTCATGGGATCTGAGTGCACATTTTTGGCATAAAAGAATTTCAATTTTCTATTTTCATAAAGGAAAAATCTCAAGTCTTTGTGATTGAGTTTCACATTAATTGGTACTTTATTTGCTTAAAACCTAAACATTGTCAGTTAAGAAGAAATCCACTCTGGTGTATAGATCTTGCCATTTAAATTCTAAGGTTCTTTTTTTCTTTTTTGATCCTTGGTAAAATTTTATCCAAGAAACAGAATAGATACATATATATTTAAAAACATGAACCATTAGAGAATGAAATAGGAAATCAAGAGTGATTTAAGTTTTGGCGGCCCTTGCCTCTTTTCTTTTTGTTGTTCTTTTAAAGTTCCTGAAAGACTGTAGCAGGATAAAAGGATCACTGGCTCCGGGTCTCTTTGAGATAACAACTGATGAAATTAAAAAAAAACAACAACAAAGAAACAAAGAAACAAAAAAAAACCACACCCTCAAACAAGGTCAGGTAATACCATTCCCTGCCTTGCCCCCAAGGTAAAAAATATGAATACTTGTAGTAACAATTCAGAATTCATCTTTATGTCCTATCTGCCCCATCAGTGGAAGTTTAACATCATGATTTTTTTAGACATCTATACTTATGTATATACACATATAAACTTGTATTAGATGACAACTGATTTTTTTAAGTCCAGGTAGAGAAAGAAGCAATCATTTTTAACTAAAACCCTTCTACGTTTTTTTGATTACGGTTCAACTTGCTATCATTTAGCAAAAAGCAAAATTTCCATAGTGTTCATCTCAAATCTTATTGCTTTACAACTGTGGTATTCCTTCCATTAAAAATAAAAAGGTGAAGCAGTCAATCCAGTGATTACTTTGACATGGCTTTCATTGGGAAGGGGTGGGAAAGAGGGGTGATGGCAAAGAAAGGACCAATAGACAAAAAGGTAAATTAAACTTACAATGGTTTTCTTAAAAAAAAAAAAAGAGAGCGCGAATGTTATTTTCAAGAAAAGGAAAAAAAGCATTGAAAGCCCATGAGTCAAGCCATAGCCAAAACCATGTTCTATCTTAAGTAGGTTTTCTTTTTTTTCCCCCTTTTTCTTTTTTCTTTTTTTTTCTTTTTTTAATAAAATCTCTCCCCAAACCATCATCACTTTTTTAATCCTCCCCAGACTGGGCTTCATCTTCAGACCCTTCGTCCCCCGATTTCTCAGGTGGAGGACTTGCAGAGGGCTTCTTTTCTGGAGGGCTTTCTGGTTCCTCATCTTCTTCTTTGGGAGAAGGAGTCTTTTCCTTTGATGCCTTTGAAGCTGTGGGGCGACCCACCTTCCCTTTGCCTTTCACAGGGCTTGGCGTCACTGGAAGAAGAAAAATACCAATGTAGGGAAGGGAAGAGAAGAGAAGATCTTTAAATAAAAATCGGCTATAAAACAAAACTTTATTAAATCTATAAAGACTACACCCCAACTGGCTAAAAATCAAGATGGGCACTGGTTCCCAATCACTCTTGCCAACACTATGGTGCTGCGTTAGCAGTAATGTTTATAATAAAGAAACAGGATGCTACAGAAACTGCATACTATCCTTAGTGGTTTGTGAACACAAGTTGTTTATGATAAAAGTCACATTTAAAAAGCAGGTCAAAAAGAATGGATACAACGTGAGTAGAAACAGAAGTCACCGAATTTTTTAAAAATTTTTTTCTGGGGGGCGCCTGGGTGGCTCGGTCGTTAAGCGTCTGCCTTCGGCTCAGGTCATGATCCCAGGGTCGTGGGATCAAGCCCTGCATCGGGCTCCCTGCTCAGCGGGAAGCCTGCTTCTCCCTCTCCCACTCCCCC